>NW_027188043.1:0-49879 GCF_041381155.1 Argopecten irradians | reverse complement strand
TTCACTTAATAAAACATTTAAATATTTGACTGAACTATTGGCCAAAATGAGAACAAACCATATATAATCCTTTTAATTGAATGTATATTAAAAAGGAAACATATCAATGCACACAAAAAGTATGTTCCGTGGTATTTTCTGGAATGGTTGTAATTAGAACTCGACACATTAAATTTTTTTTATTATTATTATTAACTATATTAAACTAATTGGAAAATGACTATTGACTTGAAACAATGAACATTAGAATGTTACTGATATTCATTCATTCATTCATTCATTCATTCATTCATTCATTCATTCATTCATTCATTCATTCATATTCATATTCATACATTCATTCATTTATTCATTCCCTTTATTACATGGTTTGTCTTTGTTTTTGTTATGTGTAAATGACAATATGCTTTGTCGCGTCAACGTAACGTAGTCACTTCAGTAGCACGGATGGTCATGTTATCATTTCACATAATCATTCATGTGCATTTGTTTTCTTAACAAATATTTGTAATGCCGTTCTATTAAAAGTATTGGATATTTCTATTGTTGTGAAGTTACAACACAAAAAGCAGAGCGTACTATAAATAACATCGACGCAATTAAATTTTTGTGTTTTAGCTTTATAACTAAAACATCAGAAGCGACTTTAAATTTTACAACGTTATTTATCATGACGTACTTTTTGTGCTATAATATGAATTATTGTGATTTTAATTTTTTTAATTTTCAGTTTTTGTTAAGGAAGTGATGATGACAATGGTGTATATGGTTAATGCATAAAGTATTTCAGTTTAGAGATTCAAGATCTGTTTTGATGTCGTTAGTAAATGTATGATGTAATAGATGCAACAATGTTTTAATAAAATCTAATAAAAGAGTGTATGATTTATTTTATTGATATATCTTGAGATAAGTCATTGAATACTCTCCGACAGACGCACCATTGTAGAAAAATAGCATGTTTCAATATGAATTCTGTTACAATACTATTCCAATACAAATATTGTTAATTAATATGTGCCTGGTTAATATAAACTCTCCCCAAAAACACACTCCGGTGATGCTAACTGTCAAAAGTGTAAGGTTCAAGTCAACACTGAAAGGAAATCAATATTACTAGAAATCAAAATGTTACAATGTTATGGATTGATGATAACTACATTACTCCAGATATCATTCCACACTGCACAGCCAACCATATTGATAGTGTGTTTTTCGATCTTGCTAAGGTCATTGGAAGTGCTATCAGGTTGACCTACTACAGTGATAATAGCAGGTATAAATCGACGAGAAATAATTCAATCAAACGATGAATTACAGATTGAAAGTTACGAAGCATGGTAGTCCGGCGATTGGTTTGTTTAAAAAAAACCAAAGTATAGATATTTTTACGACAAAATACACGAATTCTAATAAGCATAAAATGTATTTCCTGATTTTTATTTGACATCGTCATAAAAAACATATACATTTTTTAAGATTTATGAAATATAAAATTTCTTTGAAAGCGCTACAAAAAAAAAAATGATTAAATAGAATAAAAAAAATGATTAAATAGAATAACAAAAAACTACTTTTCATGCATAGTTCTACTGTTATTTTATTAAAATATTTTCTTTTCTTCTTTTAATGTAATAAAATAATTTAACATGACATACCCTAGACATTTAGTAATCGGATGAGAAACTGTACCTGTTTGTGTACCTGTGTGTACCTGTACACGTGTTACCGGTATATTTACCAATGTCTATTTCACACCTGGTTATCGCCAGTAACGCATGTGTTTGGTTTAGACAGTTTTATCATCTTTATTACTACAGGTACTCAATAATATCTAGAACACCTGTTACAACTCCAGGGATCACGTGATATACCAATTACACACTTACATAGATATCACTAATTATAATTGGCAAAGCTTAATGTCAAATAGTGACATTCAGACGAATCTCAAATACGTAGGAGTATTTGAGACCATTTTTATAAGTCTATTCATTAAAAAAGAAATTGAAATTTATTTTAGTTTTCATTACACGTTTTCAAAAGCTAATATGAACATATATAGAATTGTTTATCTTTGTTCTAGTTTTGTTGGTTTGGATATTGAAACAGTGAGTCTTATTACGTCAGTAGTTTAAATTGCTTCTCTGCCTGTTGAATGAAATATGACAGGGAGTTAATATCATGCGGAGTAATTAGGCAGAGGACGTTAATCACCATCGTTTCATCTTTCAGAACACCTTAAACTTTCCTTAAACTAGGAAATTTCACTTGGTAAAATTATCAATAGATTATTACATATGTTAAGCAAGTTTCTTTATCCTATTTTTCTGAATTTCTGTTATACTGAGGATTTGAAGGAATATCTTGTTTTTAAATACACTGGTTTGGTTTGTTTAGTACGTCCTATTAACAGCCAGGGTCATGTAAGGACGTGCCAGGTTTGTTGGTGGAGGAAAGCCGGAGTCCCGGAGAAAAACCACCGACCAGCGGCCAGTACCTTTGCCCCACATGGGATTCGAACCCGCATCCCAGAGGTGGAGGGCTTGTGGTAATATGTCGGACATCTTAACCACTCGGCCACCGCGGCCCCATTTAAATACACTGGAAATCGTCTTTTTCACATAAATTCTATTGAAATGATAAAACCATTTTCATAAAGGTTACTTAGATTGATCTTGAAAGTTTGATATTTGGTTCAAAATTTGTTTCTGTATGTTTATCACAAATAGCTACAATGTACACGTAACTAACATGGTGACACAATAAATAAATCTGAAACCATGATATAATGTAAACTTACTTAAATAACGAATCCATCGGTCCCACAAAACCAAACCAACATTGAACTTTAATCTATGTGCTGGAATGCTAAAAAACTCGCAATAAAAAAAATCAGTGCTCCTGAAGAGGAAGCGTCCTAATTCTCTTGTCATTGGCGACTGATCAGGTAAAATTGGGATTATTCAAAATATGAAAATATATTAGATAATGGCAATTGAATCGTTGGGTTTATACAAAAAAAATGAAGTCGAACACATCGTATTTGTTATATTGTAATATTTTATATTCCTATAAAGTAATTACAATTTATCGAAGAATGGAATCTCCTGATTTAGAATTAACCGGGGGATACTTACAAAAAAACACAGCAGGCGGAGGACGCAGGAATCATACTGTCTAATAGGATAGAAACACTACGATGGTAAGAAAAATTGAAAAACAAGTGAAGATAAGTTGTTCATATTTGTACTATATATTTATAAGATACACATCCTTTACTAAAACTAGTCAAAAAATCGAATTCTCAGTTCCACAAGCAGCTGCATTGCCGACCACCTTCCCGAACCATTTTTGTATTCATGGGCTCGCTTTTCTTCACCTTCGCAACACTGATTTCCTATTTCGACTTATCAGCTTTCCCTTGACCAAGATGTTATGTTTTCGGGAAAAAAAACCCACTAAATTATATAATAATAATTTGATAACGATAATCAACCCTGTTGCAACTTCTAAAATTCATTAAAAAGATCATTTTTGCTGTAAATTACCAAAGATATAGTTAGGAGTTCCACTTTCACTTTACCACTATATAAAAACAAGGACATGACGTCAGTTTTTGAAGAATGACACGAAAAAACCATTCGGCGTGTACTCATTTCTTATATCGTTTCATTAAACCTTATTTAAAATTCTATATGTACTGACTTGCACATAAACAAACATATTTAGTTTTGAAGAGGTTTAAGAAATCATCTTAGACAAAAAAAATCCATTACTTTTTAATTATTTGATTTTTTTACTCTTGCAAAAGTTATGAAAGAAAATTTACATATTCCGTTCTAAACAAATGAAAATAATTTTTTGATGTTGATACGACTGCCCTACGTCTGTTTTTTTGGGCGTTCTATTTATCGTGTGTAGCAACAGGTTTTAAGTCCCTTAATGAATTATGCTTCAATCAAGCAATGAACACGACATTGAAAGTTTACATTAACATTATTCTTCGTAAAGGGAAATATGTTGTAATTTCTGCCACGCGTCTAGTTTGCCTATAATTTGATGTTTATTCTCCACTTTTTATCTTATGGAGTGTTTTTCACATGTTTAATGATAAAAATTGTAAAATCTTGTTTAATACCAAGCAATTATCCAGGGTCTAATCCGATGAGAGTGAGTATTGCCGTGAACAGACTTAAGTCAATACTCCCAGATTGATTTTACGGTATCATATGCAATAGAAATACCAATAAATAAAACGTATTGAAAGAAATTGCTTTGGCCTTTCACCTTTTCCAATACGTAAATAAAAACTGTTGAAAGGTAACCAAATATAAGAGAGATAAATCCACTCGGCACAAGGTGATATATGTGATATAGCACTGAGTATATACAAATATCGGTACACGTACACTTCGATACCGTTTAAATACTATATAGCCGGACATTTTCGCGGGGGATATTTCTGGGATTTTACTGGATATTGTTAAGTGATCGCGAAATTATAAGTGACGGGGAAAACCATATATGAATTTTAGGTCTGATCGAATTTGATTTCTCATTTTATGTCAAAGTCGCTTTTTTTATTCGCAAAAATAACCAACTATGCGACAATCATCGCGATATAAGTTTTTTGTCTTGATACGGAATCTAAATTTTTCCAAACAAAAATGTTGATTCACTTATGATTTTTGTTCCTAATATGACTTTATAACAGGGACCATGGTTACAAACAGAATTATAACGCAAGATAGTGCGTTAGGAATTAAGAACCACAACACGGAACAGAATATTGTTTTGTGTGTATTGTTTTGTGTTTTATTTTCTCTTTTACATTCAAAGACACATCATTCGATGAACAGTCCATAAAACTGGCCACGAAACGTTTTCTATGGATATTTGATTTACAATAGCGCAAAAATGAGAAGGACGTTAGAAAATAAACTGATCATCATTTTTATCCTTACTTAAAACATGTCCTATGCTCCGCCCTATCAATGGGATCAGCACAAATAGTGTATACATTTTTTATGCAATGCAATAATCATCGAAAGTTTCCTGTAAGCCTTTAGTCAGAGAACATTGCGATCATGGCTTTAAGTACCAACCCAACTTCGCTAGCCAGGGAAATGTAGTACGATACTCTTCCTAACGTTGTTTAGGTCCTAAATACTCCTGGCTAGCGAAGTTGGGTACCGACCATAAAAATGAAAAATATTGTTATTTAACTCTATGAACCCTAAAAGTTGACAATGATTGTAGATGTTACACAAACACCTGCTTTGTGACTACAATTGTGTAATGATATACTTATTAACAGAAAGCGTTCTCGAGGTGACAAATGGCCAATTGCAGCCCATTTTGATTGTGAAGTTCGGTTACTATCGCCTGACCATCTACACTAAAATTGTATTTGGAGAGCCTTTGGCCATACCTTAAACCGGTTTGTTTTGTGATTAAATTTCGCATGATTAATAAATCGCGGAAATAAAACACATGAACTGTTTCAAATTAAGTCGTCGCGAAAATTAGCTGGTTTGCAGTACTCTCTCCCGGCACTCTCCAGTCCGGGTGGGTTTTTTCGGGAGACTCTCGTGATTTATCGTTACCCATTCAGTCAAATTGATTGTCACAGTCGTCTGTAATCAATTAGGGGACGAGATGAACGCTTGTACCATAAATCTCATTAATTCTCTCTTGATACCGCTAACATCTATTTCTCCGTCCATTCCCTTCATCATTTGTCCGGAAATATGTGTCGCTGTCACTGAATCCCCCTAAAAAGTACAATTTATTCTTTACAGGATGATATCTTGTGTAAAGTAAACAAGCTCGCACCTGTGTTGGAGGCTCGGAGTAAACAGTCCATTGTCAAGTTCTGAAAGGACGACCATTGTCAGGGAAATACCACCAGGGGTGTTGTTCCGTACTCCGTAATAGTTTTGTGTTTGAAGAACATTTCCAATCACATGCTAGTTCAGGTAAATGTATGTACCGGTACTTACACAGGTTAATGTAGCCATTCGTATAGGTATATAACAGCTGGGTAGATACTACCCATGCTTTCTTACTTATGGCAGATTGATATCAAAGAGATGCTGACCTGGACATGTGTGTGGGCCATAGTACCTAAAATGGTATGAACATTCTAATAGCCGTGATTGGCTAGCCATTTGTTACCTCGGAACAGTAGCGCACGTGGTCTCAGGTGATCTGACGTTTAAAGAAATTATGGGGATAATTTGAATCCTCCAAAACGACCTGTGATTGTCTTGGAAGGCTTTGATGCCATTGTAACGGAAAGCAATCCGCTATCAATGGTCCTGGTGGAATTTTTACTTTTTATACTACATATACAGAAGTAATCCCAATACAAGCATATCGGTCGTAAAGACATTCCTAACATAGCAGGTCGAGGTCTCTGATAACTTTAACACTATTTTAATGCATTTTATATAAATTGTTCATAATTTAAAACTTATTATATGTATTGTTATTTACATAAACTGATCGCTGGTTTAGACCTAGTTTGCTTCACACTTCAAATTATTTTACATATATTCATAATGATACATCTTTTTACTATATAATCCAAAACATGACATTATAATGCACACATTTCAATCGATATATTGTTTCACTGTATAGATTGAAATGCACACCCTTGGAAATTTCACAATGAGATATTAAACATTGCGTTTCCCTACAAACTAATACATTTCATTATGCAAATATTCAAACTGATAAGTTATATAACTTTATGAGACTGAAATGGTAGGTCATTCCTCAACCAGAAAAATGTATTTTCATATAACATTTCATTGATTTACTATACCAATACTTAACTAGTCTATATTTAATCATACATTACAAACAACATCAAACGATTGAAGCTAAATTTTTTTCGAAAATATAAACCTAAAAGATGGCAATACAATAGGGAAAGCATGTAAATTTTCAGAGATACTAGATTTTAAGAGGACAAACAACGTGTTCCAGACTCCTGTAAGATGGTATTTTGAATTACCGATGACATAATACTTTGTGTATAAATCTTGACATAAGGTAGTCTAAGCAACAAAGGACCATGAAAATGTTCGTCAGAGAGGAAATTATGATTTAATTTAAGACAGAATCCTTGTTGAGCTGATTTAAATTTTGACATAAACATAGGACTATATATATAGGACTGTAATCAAGAGTTATGATCTCCATATATAAGTATTGCTTTAAAGATGCTCCACCGCCGACAGAGCATAAATGATATTCATCATTTGAACAATAATTGGTGTTAACTCGTGTATATATATGCCTGATTAACACAACAAATATTATGTAATAATTTATTTCGCCTTTGGTGCATGCGCAATCAGTACTTCATTCCATATAGGATATAGTGCCACGGAATTTTTTCGGGATGCAATTAATTATTTTTCATATTTTAAAACTTTAAGTAAAATTAGAAGCTCAAACTTTTCAATGGTGGTTATGGTGTAAAGTAAGTAACTTTTGTAACTGAAGAAAAAATACTAAATCGTCTGCTCCTGTTTTTGATAGTGAAAAAATACCATTTGTCAGCGGTGGAGCATTTTTAAACAAATGGATTTCGTGACTGCCTTTCATACTCACACATCAGTTTTATGACTTCATTGCTGATTTTGAACCGCCGGCGTTCATTATTCAATCTAAAAGAGTGTAAACAAAATGAAATGCATGTTGTTGAAACCCAACTGAAAGGTATACCGACGCCGTTATGATATTTCATATTTATTGTGATGTCAAGTCATATAGCTTTGATGCTAACCTTGTGATTGAGTATTCCCATTTTAGTTCTCTTTGCAATGTGTCATGAAACATTTGAGGTGTAGCATTCTGGAGCAATGTAAGTTAGGTTTATTTTAAAACTGGGGTCTATGGAAACGTTTTTTAATTAATCCATGGCCAATACCATCATAATGGAAAGGTCAAAACCAATAAAAGAGTGGTAACAAAATTAAGGGGAAAGGAACATTTCATGTAGCCAGATGTTCCACAGTAAGCTTTTACGGCTTTATGAAGATACCTGATTACGTAATACGTTAGTATTTGTAAAAAGCATGCGATTATTTTTCCCATTATGAGATTTTTCCTTGCCTCTACAGTCCATCTTACCTTCTTTATCCAAGTATTGGAGTTGATCATAATCGATAGCAGTTGTTTTAACTTGTGCCATATAAACATGTATGTAGATATATAATAACGGACTTGGATTAAATTTGAAATATGCTATTGTCTTTAGGCCTCTTATCCAGTAAGAATGGGAGCTCAGTACTGCAGTATACATTCCTAGTAGGTGACGTCACTGTATTGGCGCCTTGCCGTCTGTCGCGGCCGTCGGTCTGACAGGGGTTTCCCAGTCCTATAAAGGAGAAGATTAATCATAACTTCGACAATGAAGTCAATACAAAGGCATGTCGGGCCAGGCGGGGTTGCTAGGAGAGCCAAGATACCAACTTATCAAACGAACTCCCACAGGTGTTCTCTTCCCTGTTTACTACCGGGCCAATTCTCCATAAACTTGTTTGCTAACGTATTCCACCTACAGTAAGGAATTTTGGAGTCAATTTAAATAACAAACTTAGGGAGTTATAAGACGACAGCGATTACGCGTACATTTCACGGGGACTCCTCTTTCAGAATTCGTTTTACAAAACATTTTATTAGAAACGTCAGAAAGATATTGAGGAGAAAATTGAGATTATACTTTGAATGGGCTCTATGTAGTAATAATGTGGAAATCAGCATTTTATTTGTATGTTACGTTTTCCGCTAGAAAGAGAAAGTTGAATACTTATACAAACTGCGGCTAGTCGGACAGTAAAAGGAGGCGCTAAGATTGTGGAAAACTAGAGGGGCGTTGTGTACAGCTGTGGTCTATGAAGATGGTGTGTCTTATAGAGCCATTAAAGGTATAAAGAAGGGTTTGGTTGGTTTGGACAAAGAACGGAGCTTTGAACCTTCAGCAGATACACGTGTTTAGCGCAAACTGGCAACACTGCTACATTTTAATTCCAAACTCATAATTCCTCTAAAAACATATCTATTGAATTTGATTTATATTTTCATTAGAAATTTGGGCCAAAAACTCAATTAGCTATATAATAACATAAACGTTGGTTCACATCAAATTATCAAAGCATTTTGGAAATTGTTTTATTTAACAGTATTTGTATGGGTAAATACGGTATACTGGACACCAGAGGTTTTTCATACCGTTGGTATACCAAAAACACACAAGGGTGATATACTTTGTATTTAATAAGCTGTGATTAAACGGTACAACAAACACTTTGACACAATACGGTTTGGTTATGCAGATATTTACGGTACACCAGACACCTGCGAGCCCCACACCTGGTGTGGTTATACCGATATTTACGGTACACGAGACACCTGCGAGCCCCGCACTTGGTGTGATGTGGTTACACTGATATTTACGGTACACCAGACACCTGCGAGCCCCGCACCTGATGTGATGTGGTTATACTGATATTTACGGTACACCAGACACCTGCGAGCCCTGCGCCTGGTGTGATGTTGTTATACTGATATTTACGGTACACCAGACACCTGCGAGCCCCGCACTTGGTGTGATGTGGTAATACTGATATTTACGGTACACCAAACACCTGCGAGCCCCGCATTTGGTGTTGTTATAACGATATTTACGGTACACCAGACACCTGCGAGCCCCACACCTGGTGTGAGTCTCAGGTCAAATACTATACACAGACTTATTACATATAGACTAAATTAGTTTCTGATTTAATGCCACTTCAGTATTACGCCATTTACTGCAGACTAAAACAGCGAATCTTGTATTTACCTTCTGCGTGTTACATATACGTCATTCTATACACCAGGGACGTTATGGTCGGTGATGATATACCTTCGACATCCCAACAGGTATGGGAGCAAGGAATATAGTTTTTGTTCACGAATTTATTTTGCCTTACCTATTTGAAAGAGGAAGGGAATATGTTTTGGTGTCAGTTTGTTTGCATCCCCAATGTTTGTGTCTGCGCAATGTGAAGATGAATGCTTTGGTAGACTAGTATGCATCACCTTCTAATAGCCGCAACAATATATCGCCTAGCACAAGGAAATTTCAAGAATCGGGGTGTTTTCCTGATTATTGTCTGTACTGAGGAACACAATACATTATAATCTGAGACTTTGGGCCTTTGCTGCAAGTATAAACAAATAAATAAATAAATATATAAAAACACTTGTTGCAGGGTCAATAAGACATTAGTCGAGCCCACCCGCTGTCTTGATTCAGTGCATCTTCGTGATGGTGGGCCATCAAGAGATTATCAAAGGTCTTCTACCGTCTAGCTTTAGCTATCATCTCTGCGCCTCATCCACAAATTATACTAAGAACATTTCTCTTCTGATAGCGCAAAATATATACTTTTACTTATATATCAGTCTTTGACTATTTTTCCGATTTCTTGTCTTTACTCTTGTTCCTCGTTGCAGTCCCACCTGTAGAAGACCTTAATCGCAATACATCATCAGGATTTAAACTACATGACATTACGACTGGTGCTGTCAATTTAGAAGAAGACACCTTGCAAACCGATCATAAACAACATTTGTCTTCTGTTTAGCTCATGATATTGCCATGTAATATTGTTGACACCTGTTAACAAAAAATGTTTTTTATAATTTTTTTCAGGATAAAAATATTACCTGGTCGGTATTTTGAGATATTTTGAGATCTGAATCTAAATAGAGATAAAGATTAAGAAATAATATCAAATGCCCTTTGTTATTTTCATTAATTGTTTTTCCTTTAAACTCTAAAATGAACAAAATCATTACAGATGCTTGCCCCATATTCTATTTCATAAAATTTATTATAACTATATATAAAGACGCCATACATTTCATCCTATCGCACGCCACACTTGTATGACGTTGCTGTGTTCTTACGTTGTTTATAATAGTTATACAGTCAATCATTTTCCATCGTTTAAGTGTGTCGACAGTTCACTGACCTGTCCATAGGTCATGGTAATTAATCCCTTAACACCATATAGTCTGTTTGGAGATGTCCGTAATCCTTGGCGGATCACGGCCATACTAATAATTCCAGCAACAGCTCAGCTGTGACGGAATTCTACCTCAAACGCCAGATAACGGCTACCGGTACAGTTTGTGGTGAATTTGGCTAGTTTTAGTTTTATTTACTTTTAAAATCAAATCGTCCTATCATCAGAGTGGGTCATAAAAGGACGTCCTCCCTTGCATGGACAGTCTGTGTGTGACAAGTAAATGTGTGTTTTGGGAGTCTGTGGTATGTGATACTATTGCATCTCCTTGTCAATATTTAAATAATATTTTACTTACAAATTGATCATCAATGTAGTAAAGTGTATGTGGTGTAAGAGATAGGAGTCATTATTTCCATCTTTTGATAAACGTGGAGCTGACGTCCTGATTATAATGTTTTCTCATTGAATTGTATTGCTGAAGACACTGAGCAGGATATGCCATGTGGAATAATGAAGTGGCATGTATCAACCATAATAATGGAGTTAAATACACTGACATAAGGTTCATATGTCGTCTCCTCCAAATATGTCACAACAGTCCTCGGTCTACTAATATCCTTGTACATGTACTTATTCTTACTATTGGTATATTACTTCATTCATTTTCTTTCCACACAGTTTTATAACTTACACATGTTCCCCTTTTTAACTCCACGCACAGGGATTCTCGATTATACTTTTTTCTCTTCTAGTTTATATGGAAAGGTAGAAAAAAGTAACATATATGGATATATTTAATTTAGTCCAACGAGATATGCGAAATACTCAGTAAGAAATCAGTAACATTCTGTGTATTATTTACAGTTCATCTCATGATAAATCACCGATTGAATGTCAGCACATACCACAATCACACAAAATGTATTCTGACAAAGGTTCTCTACTTGCTCAGTTACCAAGGAAAACCACAAGTATTTTCTGGTTCGTCATGGAAGCACCAGTTGATGTACTAAAAATAGTTAGCATGTTTAACCTGCGTAGTTACACATTATTACTACAAAAATATTTTCAGACCGATAAATGAAGAATTGAGTAAAATGTTTCATGTCATGAAAGTATTGTTTTATTTTTTTTATTTTTTGGGAAAACAAGCTAATATTATATTGATTAAACGCAATTTCTAATTGAAAAAATGATCACCACTCTCTGCCCTGCATATATGTCGTTTCTACCCTCATTGCATGATTGTAAAAAGCGACTATAATTTGTTATCATAAAGGCGAATTATTTTTGGATCTTATCTTTTCTATTTTTCCTAACTGACTTTCTTCGTCCTAACGTATTCATTGACACCGCTTCATATTTGGCCTTGAACATTCATCCCTGTAAAAAGGTTCTGGAGTTCCTACCGTTGTCTATAAAAGTGGTAGTTTCTGCTACTGCATAGTACTTAGCATAAAGGGAGTGGGACGACTGGTTTGCCTGTTGTTGGTGACTGGATGGGATGTGCTTGTTCTGTGTCTCTTGCGATATGGTGTGCTAGCACTATAAAAGGGCAAGAGTTCCATTATCACAAACAGACACGATACGAATATACCTCAGTCTCCCAAATACGCAAGCACTTCACACACACAACCCACCGCATACAAGGGAGACCATCCTTATATTCCCATGATTAATCTAATAAACAAACCAAGTATTTTGTTATATTATGGTAAATAGCAATTCTGGAAGAAAATGTGCATGTAGATTTCCATGTATGCATCATAAGGATGCGGGACTGACTTTGTTTTAAGGAATATTGTGAGAATGATGATCGAAAATCTTTTCTTATAATTCTGCAAAGGAAGAAAAAAAACCTTTTTTTTTTATTAGGACCATTTTAACTTTAATTGTAGTATCGTATTAACTGATGTGTTTATATAGGTTTTAGTTTCAACATCTATGAACCTTCTATGGATGTTTGTCAATATCATGTTTTCATTTTAATCCTTCTGTGCCACTGACATGTGAATGATGGAGTTTTCCGGGACTCAAATTTTATTCGTTAGTTAGGTATATGTATTTATATATAATCTGCGGCGATGTCGCTAAATTATAATGCATGGAATGATTTTTAATTATGTACACTGAAAGTGTAATATCAATTTCTGGACATAATGTATTGTGGCTTTTGATTTCTCTTGCCTTACAATACAGAAGATAAAACAACTTGTTAAGAAAGTGCAGTGGTACATTTTAAGTCAACACTTCTTTTTCATTTGCATTGTGGCTTGAAACCTTAATTCAATAGTTTGCATGTTATGGCAGATTTATAATTATACTTCGTTTTGAATTTGTTTTGATTTTTGATTTGACATGTTTCCTGAAACTAAAAATTATATGATAAATTATTTTTATAATGGTTAATACAGTTGTAAATAAATATTGTTGAGTTTCAGACTATCTTTTTTCATTTATCAGTTTATTCTTCACGCTAGTTCAGCCATGCGTGTAACTATTGTATTATAATAAGTTTTATGTTAACACATAGTATGATCTCTCTCCAATCTCTTTACTATGGAAATAAAGATATTGCAATGCCAAAGACAACAGATATTACCCTAAAAATATGCCTCTTAGGTTTGTTTTTAAATGTCATGAGTGTCATATCGTAAAAATGGACGGCATGCCATTGTGTTATTGAGGCGTCAAATATGTGATTAGAGGCAATAACTAAACATGGCATTCAGGACAACCAGTCTGTGCTCCCTCACAGCAGTTCTGACCATGTAATATCTGACCCGACGTGACGGAAACATAGCGTTCCGGCTGTATCGCGACAGATCAGCATTGTCAATTGGTAATTAAACGGTCCAGGATTACAAATAGTAGCGCGAACGTCACTCGCACGTGCGCGCTTCCTGCGCCTGGGACGTCAGCATTGTAAGGGATACAAATGCGCGAAAAAAGAAAGATTCACAATCGATAAAACCTCGATTTAAATTGAATAAAACATTTGAATATAAAAAACTCACGATTTGATAGAGACAGAGACATGTTAATGATAATGGCGCCTGTATGTATGATATGCACGACGTTATTAACGAGAGTAAATATGCAATAAAGAGGACAGTATTAATTGTACTGTAATTAGAGAAATGAGCAGTGGTAATAAAGTGTTAGATAGGGATGCGTGTGATTTATTCAAAGTCTAAACAGTACCGTTTTAATCAGTGTTTAGCACTTCCGGTTACTCCCGAAAGTTCTCTCGACATTAAATAAAAATACATTTTCCAGGACACATCTACATTGCTGTCTGTATAATTTCATGTATTATATTTTATGAATTTCTCACGGGAAATACAATTTGTGTTTTCAGATGTTTTCAGTCTCTCTTTTTTTTGAGAAGTGTACTTTAAATTAAAAAAACCATATTTGTCTGCATGATGATAAAAGATAATGATGGATGATGACGATGAGAAATGTGACGAGAGATAGCATTCTAAACAGCGATGAACTGTTAACTGATCTCGTGCATTGTTTAGGAAATAGATTTTTTCCTTGACAAAAATTGGTGATAGTAACGGAATATGTGAAGCAAATACAGACAATACTTTAACAAATACACGTACATGTATATCACTGAGTTATTAAAAACAATTCGTTTAAACAGAATTTTGTTTTGATAAAATACCATAAGTAAGGTAAGTTATCATGTTATCATGTATTTAATATAGGTAAAGAAACATGGAATAATTTTTGTTGGTTATTTGCATTAACAAAGAAAACTCGATATAAATTCGTAAGATTGTTTGAGACATTAGAGCAATATGTCCTAGAGCTTTAACAATAGAAACTTTTTAATCTAGCAATGACGTAAGGATTGCCTCCTTCCATAAGATACAGACCGGTCGTGTTCGTATTGGCTTTTTAAGCAGTTAGTCAACCCTGTTTGACTTATGATAGCCTTCCATGACTGTGGCATTCCGTCATACGACAAGAAATTATTTTGCAAATCCAGTATTTAGTTTGTGCGCCCAAAATCACCAAACTTACAAGCTTGTTATTTAGTATAATTGCAGCTGCAATTACTTATGTTAACCATTCTTAACATAAACATGCATAAAATATGAAAATGTTAAATTTTGTGTTTTTCCTCAAAAACATAAATCGCAACATTGAATAAACTATATATTTCTCTTAAAGATGTATCTGAAGTACCCATAAATTTTCAGTTAATGTTAAGTTTCGTCATGATTACACTCTATAGTTTCTCAGAAAATGTGCAAAAATGACAAAATTTCCAAATGTGTCTAGTTTATGTATATTTCTGATGTTATCATGGCAACTTAAGTTACAAAATAAGAAAACTTGCATTATAATATATCAGGGATCTATTACATAATTCAAACACATCAACAAATAACACTTAGTTTAGAAAATTGATGGATCATAAAAAAAAATAACAGACGAATTTCGGCCCAAAAGGGCTCAAACCATACGTAGTTATTTCATTTAATTCTCTCTAAGTCATATTACAAATATAATTACTTGTCCAATCTAAATAATGGGGAAAACAATTTTGAGCAATTCACATGAAAGATGACGCATTAATGAAAACAAAAAAAGACCAAAGACACAGTTTACAGTATTAATGAAACTTACAAACGAAACAAAAAAAAATCAGATTAGAAATTATGCTTGCAAAAATATTCTACATACAACTCAGAAAACTGGAGAATAATAGCATTTAAATCAATCAATCAATGATATTTATGTGTCACATGTTAATATAGTCTATACATAAAATGATCAAGCATATCAATACAATGACATAAAAAACCTAATATTAACATCCAGTTGTACTGAAACATTTTACCATAATTTATATTAATGCAATCAGTCAAAAATACTAATCTAAAATAATGGTTTGGTAATGATACACTTTTCTGAGACTTCTGCCGATCCCTAATTACTGTTATAATATTTTTATACTTTACATGATATAAACCGGGGATTTTTTTTTATCGTGATCAAATGTGTTACATGTAATTGGTTCATCGATTGGAAACATTTAATTATTCTAAATTATATATTTTTTTTTATTAAAATCTGGTAAAATAGATAAATTGTTAAGAATCATTGAAATTGATATGAAACAAATAACAAATTTGTTGAAACTGATAAGATTTTTCTTAAATCTTTTAAACAAATAACCTGTGTTGGTAATTACGAAACACGTTTTATTTCCGAAGGAGACATGATGAAAACATCTGCTATAATTTTAACTCCGGGTATAGTGCACGTACGAGAGCTACTTTTATCCTACGACTGTTTTACTTTTGTCTAATTCCTTTTTCTCGACACTTTTGATTATACACTATGTGATATTATACTTACCGTATAGCCGGTTATTTTCGCGGGATTTATATTTTCACTATTTTGCGGGACATTGCTATGATCGAGAAATGGCAAATGACAGAGCATATAGACCCTGAAATCCAGTCGAGAAATTTTGTAAAACTAATAGGACTATTTATTTTTCGTTTTTAATACGATCGTGAAACCTTTGACCCGCATTAATAACCGTCTGTACAGTTTTTGAAGTTTAGAATTTGAACGTCATTAAACAAAATTGAAAATCTTTTTCTTAAAAAGCTACAAAATTTATATGGAGACTCCAGAAAATGTTCTAATTAAATGGAACCAATTAAGCGCAACGGAAAATGAACCGTCCTCTACTAAGCCATACCAGAACCATTCAGTCTCTTCATTGAGTTGGCAACCACTTTATGACGATGATAAGTGCAGTCACAAGACATCGAGTAGAACAAGCAACGGTAGATCAGCTGGAAGTCGTTACCTTTTGTCATTGTCAGGAATAAACATATTATTCAAGGTAAAGGGAATTTCTCCACTTAACATGTAACTTAGCCAGATAACCACTTTTGGATGGTTGCACTTTTCGATGATATTGATAAGAACCATATCGTGCAAAAACCTATATGATAAATATTTTTTTGGGGTTACAAAAAATGAAATAACATTGACTATACATGTATTTGACATTTCCCAATCAAACCAAAACGATAGAATAGATATGACGTTACCATCTGCTGTTTGATAATTTGAATTATAAGTTATATCCATTGACTTTTCTAAGTAAATTGTCAGACCAGAGTAAAATATTCAGAAAAAAAAGTTATTAGTATATCTTCGAAAAATGTTTTCATCATGTCTCCTTCGGAAATAAAACGTGTAACTTTGCGGGTGAAATGTCGGTTACAGATTGAATGATATATATTATACATCTGTATATCTTATCATATTATCATTTAATGTATATTAGTATTACAATTTGTTGATTTTCATTTCAAGATAAAGTTAAGAAAACACGTTTGGATCTAAAAGACAAAGTTCAGCAACCTTGTTCGTTCAAAGATGGTTACAGATTGAATATACCCCTTTCTATCACATTACATGTAGAATATTTGTACACAGGTAAGCAGATATTGCCGACATACGGCCCATTTTAAAGTCCACACCGAGATCAAAGACGGCTCTCTACTATGGGTCATTTTCGCAGGTAAACATTCTCGTCTCAGTATAACGACAAGTGTTTAAAGATATCAGGCAATGTGTTTAATTAAACAGTTATTTTAGGCTAATCTAACGCCCTCACGTGTGGGGATGTTGACGTTCCCCAATCACGTGTTTACGTTCAGGCTTTGTGTTTTATTGTTTAGATTGTGTTATTTCTTTTTATGTGGAGTTAGAAGGATATGTGTAGTCTAGTGGTTTAATCCTATAAAAGATTGCGTTATTAACCGTGTTGACCATTACATCTGTTAGCATTACAGTGATAAAGGCGATCAGTAAACTGATATGCTTACGTACTACTCAATTAATTCGCTTGATGATTGAGGAGAGTGACCCGAAAATATACAAAATATTCGTGATACTAATTAGCGAGGTATCAAAGTAAAACATGCATGACGAATTTAATTTAATTTCTCATTAAAACAATAAAAAGGACTTTTTTTCTCATCGAAAAGTGTAATCGGTTGTCAAATTTTGAAATGGGTATAACTGTTATTTCGCCCTAACTTTCCTTTCCTAATAGTAAGCTACCAGCTTTTCATAATTTATAGAACTTTAGATGCACGGATTATCTAGATGGAGTTATCCTTAATTGTATGCAATCTTTTTTTGAGCTTTGGTCAAATTTTATCCTTCTTCGCGAACTAAAAATGCTCTAAAGTTGTCAATATATTCACTTATTTTAATAGCCCATATTTCAGGTTTAAATATTTATATCCTCAATAAGATATTCAGTTCTATTACATAAGCACATCATAAATCGCTAAACAACAAACCAAATCAGTTTCATAAAAGTATAAATTTGTTCTTCAAATAAATTATTTGGATAACATAAATTAGAATTTAAAGTAATATGAACTTAGTACTTTATAACATGCCACCACAATTCAAAGGCAAATGCTAAAACACTTGACGATCAAAAAATAATCTCATCAAAGACACAGCAGCGGTGTTGTCGCCCAGTATTTATAATGGTATGCCAGGAACGTGTGTAACACACGTTTGAACCAGGTATAAATCTTAACAGGTATAACGCAATGACGCTCACCAAACATAAAATGTATTATAAAATTACAGATTTATTCCATTCGTGAGAAAATAGTAACTGGACTTTATTTCCCTAATGTTAATCCATTCATTATTAATTCTGTTTCTAAAATAGATTTAAGTATTTTTGATTTTAATTAGCATTTATAGTTTTACAGATCAACGACAACTTGAGTCCATTTCCGATAGAGTCAAAATAGAAGTAGATTAAATGTTACCCTTGTTATCAAATGGCATACCTGTTATGATGTTCATGGGGATATCTAAGCTTCAACAAGTAAACTTTAGTGTCGAATCTGTTTTCCTTTCAGAAACTCAAGCTGGGACAATCATTTTGATAAAATATGTAAAGTGTCAATCAACTTCTCAGATTTTTATTCACAAATCTACTCGACCTAAATATATACGCATGGGATACTATAGAGGGCACTCGACAGTATGAGAAAGCAATAATTGAAATAGCTTCCGTCAACTGTACACCTGTTTCATAGTTACCTCTATCAAGTATCAGTTGACAGCTGTGTAATAAACGAAATCTGTACGGGAGGGGCATTCTAAATCCAAACCCACATATCTGGGACACCGGACACAAACCCGGAATTCAGAACATCTGCTAACTAAAGTTGTTACATTGAAAAATGATCAGTTATCGGAAACAAATATCACAAAAACATAGCTCGACGTGAACCTGGTCACGTGACGTATGCGAGACGAAGTAGCCCCAGCTTTTATGTATATTCAAGAAAGTATTAATTTTGACTTTACGGAATTAATATGTTACAGTTTAATTTAAGAAATCAAAATATACATTAACTAAATAATTGACAACATAGTCTGTTCAGTCGAGAGCTACCAGCCTGTGTTCCCATCACAATAGACCAAGTCGAGACTAACAAGACCGATGGGATCAGGTATGAGACGAGTTCCGGATACACTAGAACACAAAACGGTATTGCCTCCTTATGACGGATAAATTCTTGCGTCTGAGGAAATTATTTCATTAAACTGTCCGGATTATAAACGATTAAAAAGGATTACAGTCTTTATTTAATAATGCTTGACCGGCTATAATGCCAACAAACGCTTATTTTATTCAGAACCGTATTTCATGAAAATCAAACGACAGGATTCGTTCCTTTATCTCAAACCCATGTTTGATACCAACCCTAATCCACATGTTGTACAAACCGTTTGATCCCTTACTTCTGAACAGTGTCAGAGGTTATTTTTCGGTGGTAGATGTGAAGAAAAATCTTTGCTTGATGAAAAGCTTCGTTCTCTTTGACAGGTTCTTTTCCAAGAAAGGGAAGTAATTGTTCTAACACAGTTTCTTTGTAGAAACTTCGTTTACCAATCGACTGAAAAGTAAAGCAGATAACAATCAGGATATATAAAACCTAAGGATTAAATGGTTCCTCCTTTGCAATCTGTTCCGTAATTTGGTGCAAGAACAATCGAAAGCTACTCATTTTTTCTTCTTTTTACTAGGTTAATCTTAGATTTCATAGGTGAAAACTGTAAGCTCATACATGTATAAAACAATAAAACATTTTAAAAGTAGGTGGTAGTAATAACAAAATATGTTATCAACATCTTTGTTTCATTTACTGATGTCATCTTCAATTTTCATAGAATATATCAAAACCAATTCGACAGATTGACAGATAATACTGATGCTCAAGGTTAAAACACTTTGAAACACGTGATGGAATAAAGATAGGGTCTGTTCGTATGGCTAAGAATAGATAAAGGAACCAGTATTGTGATAATCAAATCATCCATATGAAATCAACCATGTTTTGCAGCAAAACAGTTAGCCTTATGTGTATGGATTTGTTGAAAGAACACTTCTGGCATGTCTGATAGTCATTCTCACCTTTATATATGCAAAATGAATTAACAAATAAATAATAAACAAATAAATAAATAAGATGAACAAGATTAAGTAAATACCTATAATTTGACGCATAACATAAGCTGTTAGCCTTCTATGTTGAAATTAAATGAGCCTTCATATTACTAAACGACGGAGGGCAGTGTAGGAGTCTTACATTTAGCATAGTAAAATAACTTTTTTTTGCAATAGATTAATATGGTATACAAATTGTGCCTGTTATTAATCTACTAGTCCCAGGTACCCTAGACCGTATCATTGGTCTCATGGTCGTTTTAAAAAAATATATAAAATGAGCATATCAATAAAACAAAAGTAAAAATACTAAAACTAGTTCATTTAAAGAGACAGATTATTCGGTCTACACATGAATCCTTGACGAAATCATACTGCATGGGTTGTTTGATGGAATCATAATCCATACCTTTGCATCTTTACTAACAATTACGTATTGCCGTGACATACTTAACGCTTAATACGTTTAGGCTACAAAAATAATGATGAACGAAAATCCTTATGAAATATTATTTGTGCCTATCTATCATTTCATCGTAAACCATTCAGGAAACACCGTGACATCATATTGCCTTCAAAAATGACATTTTTACTTTAACAACGACCTCTTAACATCCATCTGGATCACACAATTATTCTAAATAATCCGGTTATAATCTGTCACGTTTTAATGTATTTTTGCTCAACATTTACCTTCTCCTTGAAATGTAACAGCGTCAAAATGTGAAGAAATAATATGAATTAATAAATGTGTCTTCATCTGTATACTTACAGTGTTTTCAAAATATTTGTAGGAACTTTTTCCATATTGTTTTCATTTTTCTTACGACATCAGGAACCATTTCTAACTTTACAATGCTACCTCATTACAGCATACTGTCGGACACATTAATGGGACATTGAACATGGTTACATTATATTTAGTGACAACAAGCCAACAAGAAGTCAAATAACCATAACATCAATCAGCATTGTTAAAATCATATTTTTCCAGACCAGGAATCAAAGTAAATCCAAATCATTACTTTCAGATAAAACCTTAACTAAAGGCAAAAGGCTATTATATATCAGGGGGAATTTAAGAAAAGATACCATCCCGACTGTGTATTTTACTATTAGTACCTCACTATTCGATGAATTGTGGTTTTCCACAGCCATGCCTACTTGGTACTGGTACAAAATTTTGACTTGTTGTTTTTCTTTAATTATCTATGAAATCCATAGGTTTAAGATAAATATGCATTAACAACCAATCAAAAACTCGTATAAAGCTTGGTAAACAAAATTAAAAATACAGGCGTAACAAAATGCACAAATCCTTATTTCTGATAATCTTTGTCAGCGTTATCCGAAACGACAATTTTACATTTTACGATTGATAATAGTTTATAATGTGGCAATATTTTGAAAACAACTGCACGACTTCTTGGTTGATCATGTGTACTCACTTTATTGGACACCTAGATAGACGAAGATAAGATGCTTTTGACACTGCTGCCATTTTTTTTATATTAAAATTGAAACTCTCCATCAAGATAACTTTAAGCCAATTATTATCGTTGTTCTTTAAAACATCAATGAAGTTTTTGAATCGGTGGTCAATATATTAGAATAGTCCCTCGACAAAAGAGAGGTTAAGTACTACGTTGATAGTGGTATCATATCTTATTCTTTGTGTGTATACCAACAATTGAATGATTACCTCGATACAAAAAAAACCAACATAAAAACAGACATTTTAAAGGAGTAAATATGATATTTTGAAACATTATGCAGATATGGTATGACTGAACACGTATGTTTTGGCCTGCTAACACCGGTGTTATACACTGTAACTGGAGAGGAGAATGGGTATAACAGTAAATCTGTAACCAGCTGAAGATGTGCCACTTTTTCTCTGATGTATCTTCGTGTTTACTATTCTGGACACGTCTACAGCATATTAACATCCCCGACACAACCCAATTCACTATCCTACGCTCGCTAACCGATTCGTTCCGCTTCTTTCTGCGTAGAATTTGTTAAAGACTCTGGAATCACGCGGCTGACATTGACTAGGCCTAAGTCACCATGCGCAAATTTATTTTTTCGCATAACGATCAAGTAGTTGAGCAAATGTTTATATCTACATGATAGTTCTTGTACGAACTAACCAAGTATCCACTATTACTGAACAATTTTGTGCGTTCTAGCAGAATTGAATTTTCATGTTAAAACTCTCAATACTCTACTCGCTAGGTGGCGATATCACTGACTAGTGTTAGTTTGTTTGACGGTATGTTTATTCATAAATAAAATATTAACAATTTCTTTATTGGTTTGTTGTTCCTCACATAAGGTAGGTTTAGATAAAACGTAGTCAGGGGAAACAACTCCTAAACCCGGGGGGCAATTGTCGTTCGTTGGAATGCTCGAGTCGATGGCAATCTTTGCCAAGATGGGTTATCCAAGGCGGCAATGGCTGTTCTTTTGAAGACCAGGACGATGACAATCGTTCCTTGTGATATCCAAGGCAGCAACGTTCCTTTGGATGTCCATGACGATGAAGGGCGGCCCTTTGAATGATCAGGACATTGTCGTTCAACGTCTTTCCAGGACGATAACAATAGTTCTTTCATCCAACTTGATGTATCATATAAATTTTTATTTACATAACGTCGATACCTTATTTGCACTTCCTCAATGAGATGATTTCAAGAATGCAACAGCCTCCCTAAATACACACGCATTTACCACTACCACGCATATAACATACATGAAAGTCGTTAAATATTCTTAGAATTAGATAAGGCATTAAAATAGTAAGTCATGCAGGTGTCTAATAATGTTACCCACATTGTCTGGCAATTATCTGTAATTATACCAACGGGAAGTGTATCAGGATGGCTAGCCTTGAGGTGACACCAGGACATACACATAAACATTGTCTCACTAACCCACTGCCATTTTTAGGGTACTATGTATGGTAATATATGCAAACGGGAAAACAATCCCCGAGAGAATCTCGCTGTAATTAAATATCAATTCCCCAATAGTCCACCCCGTAGTCAACAGACATTACAAATGCAAATTAAAACCATACTCGAAAATCCAGGAGAAGAAAAGACTGGTGACAACATAACACTATACCACGCAAAACAGTATAGTTGTGTTAAATTATAAAAAGTGAAGACATTGACGTCAGATTTCCTGTTTGTTTTGTAGAAGCTATTGGGACATTCCAAATTATGAAGATCATATGTATCCCATATATTAACCTCATACATTGATCACAGCGAATTTCTTGTCTATGCTGAGGGTAAATCTAAGGAACACGTGACTTTTGGGCCACACAAGTCGGGGACACTAGGGCGGCGCCACATCTCGAAATAGGTTGCGCGACCCCTGGTGTCATCGATGGGCCTTCCCATTCATCCGTCCCAGTGACATTGTTGACATTAGCCATTGACATGAGTGGGCACAATAATATTTAGCTCCTCAGTGCGATCAGAGTCAATATAGAAGATTTCTTACAATCACACTGCTGAATATATAAGTGTTTAGTCCCGAGCCGAGGGTAAAGGCTAATGGTTTGAAAACAAATCTCAAGAACGTCATAGATCTATATCGTATTCCTGATTACTTCATACGGGTGTATATGGAATCCCAATGAACAACAATGCGTATTTTCTCATTTGGTAGTCAGTTGTTAATGCCAGAAAGTCCTAAGTAGTTAATGAGTTGGAATATCTGTATTGCGTTAGAACGCAATACTTTAGTGTGTGAACGCAATACTATATTGCATAAGAACGCTATGATCATTGTGTTTAAACGCAATATAATTAATTTTTCTTTGTTTCTGGCTTTCTGATCGGTCTATTCATTTTTTTCATTCCACCATGGGAAAAAAATCCGAGAATGTCGCGTCTCTTAAATTTTAAATATGGTACCGATATCATACCTAGAACACTCACATCCTACCGATGCTTGACCCGTTACAATCATGCATTAGTACTTCCACTCGTGTTTACTAACTAGTAAGCAAATGTGCGCATTGTAATTTTAAGGTTGGTCCACTTGAAGAATTGGTACTTCACTAAAGCAGTAAGAACAAACCTGTCTATTTCTCAGATTTTCAACCACAGCGAGGAACATACGTTTTACGATTTTTGCAATATTCTCGGTGCCTTAGGAGAAACATTTAGAGCGAAATTTAGTAGTTAAGCCCTCTCTCGACGAAGGATGAGGAAAAAACCAGCTTTGTTTATTTATTTTAAGTCATTAGAATTGTGCTAGGTGTTCAATGTGTTCGCTTAATTGTTAACTTGTTATTGTAATTTAATATTTATCTCGCCAAATCGCGAAATGTATATTTATACATGTATGCGGTGACGTGGAGTATTTGGTTGTTTAGCTGCAATAATTTCTCGGCGTAAATTGTTTGTTTCACACCTTTTTGGATGTATGTTTTGTCTAAATTATGACATTTTTACCGCTTTATTTCGCAAGGAGAGGGTTCTGGTATTTGTTTGTTAAAGCCGAGAGGTGCTCGGCGATTTATTAGCACCAATACAGCGTCATTCTGTAGGCAGTGTGTTTACATAAATCTCAAAATTACACAGACCATACTGCAGCACTGATTGTAAAAAGGGTATTTGCTGTCATTTCAAGTATGCCCAATTTAAGTTCGCCCTATTACAGATGATTTGCAATTCTGTAAATGAGCAGCGCACCTGTGGAATACTTCAAAGTCAAGTTAACTTTTTCATTGTAAATCTAAATGAAGACCAAGTGGTTATTTAACAAAATGCTGCTTGTTTGCTCTACTTCACATTTACTGTTTCTGCGGAGTGCAGGTATATCCTATTTTATTTTCTACTTCGCTTTACAAACAAAAAAACCATCTCGTCGTGTATTGGTCGTCTATTGATTAAGTAATCATTATACCCGCCTTACCAACACAATCAACGCACCATTTTGTTATATAATGACTAATCAAAATAAGTTACAGTTAATTGCTTGGCCAGCAGCAACTACCGGTACTTTTCACCCCCATAGCTGTTTGCAATAACAAGAACTTCTTGTATTGTCGTAGTATTATTCACACAAATCCAATGTCGTCGTTTAACCCATAACTGGAAATGTTCAGCACTGGCAACAACTTATGAGTACACTAGATTTACCAAATGGCAGTAGGAATGGGATCGGATGAGTGTTTTCCCTATCTGTCAAACTGTTAGTAGTCACTATACTGTCATAGTAGAAATACGTTTCAGTAACTGAATGGCGTTTCTGATAATTAATGTGAGCATTACAATTCCAGTAAATAATGTTAGAATGTTCTTAACATGAATTCGGTTAAAAAATCTGGGTTTGTTTTTTAAGAAAATCTGACCTTTTATTAAAATAAAAATCTGGGCTCAGTTTTATTCTTAGACGAAAATTCACATTTGTTAATCCTAGACAACGGGAAGCAACTCAATGTATACAACATTTTGTTTATATTTCAGTGCAATCAACTTTCACTGTAACTGGTTTTGCAATAAGCAAGTATAAATATTTGTTAAATAAATATCTACAAACAGCGCATTGGCGTCATTATGTATGAGCGCGAAAACATTACAAAAACATGTGACTGATTTATCAAAAGACTTTAACAGAGTTTATTTGTCTTTCTAGGGTATTACTAGAAAAGAAGCGTATGTGGTGAGTGACATCAGTCAAGTTGATTGATGTTACATGTATATATAAGCAGAAATGATGAATCATATTGCTATTGTATGATTTTAATATATAGTATATACAATGGTTGTTTTAAACCACTTCTCAATTATGGTGGCATCGGCAAATATTGTTTTCACAGAGTGCTCCGAATGGCTGGCATCCTGACATGTGACCAGAGGGACAGTCTGCGTCATCAGCACAACCAACTGTAAAACAAATATTTTATAAACGTAATTATTTTAAATAGTTCCCAAAATGGTGTTCCCGGATAAGTTACTATCTCTAACAAACACGCCAATGACAATGCTTATATCATAGATCCGCTGAACAATCTCGCTAGTTAGTATGTTGACATCCTCGATACTCCAGAGGTTCCAATCACTAACATTCTCTACACCCCTGGACTGTCTCATAGTAAAATTGAAGGCAGCTCAGCGAAAAACATTTGACAATTCACAAGCCAGCAAAGATTTCCTTTGAAGACTACAGAGAGAGCAACGCCTAACATCAAAACCACACAGTCGACCACAGTGTACCGTTATACGGCTCTTTTGATGTACATCAAAGAAATAATTACCTGTTCTGTTCTTTTGCCTCCAGTTTTGCTATGAGATAGTCCAGGAGTGTAGAGATCGTAGGTGATCGGAACCCCTGGAGTATCGAGGATGGTATGTTGGTTGTGGCATAGGATCCGGAGCAGAAGGTTGATTGCTTTAATACTCAGTGATTAGAAGGTGGATTTATAGTACATTTGTAGATATAGCAGCCTTGAAAGGGGACTCATATACGAAGGCCTGTCACATTGGCAGACTGGCCACAGGTCCAGTCTTGGCAATCCCTAATCAGAAGGCTGTCGACTGGCCCAGTCTTGGGAATCCCTAATCAGAAGGCTGTCCACTGGCCCAACCATGGGAATCCCTAATCAGAAGGCTGTACACTGGCCCAACTATGGGAATCCCTAATCAGTAGGCTGTCCACTGGCCCATCCATGGGAATTCCTAATCAGAAGGCTGTCCACTGGCCCAACCATGGGAATCCCTTATCAGAAGGCTGTCCACTGGACCAACCATGGGAATCCCTAATCAGAAAGCTGTCCACTGGCCCAGTCTTGGGAATCCCTTATCAGAAGGCTGACCACTGGCCCAGTCTTGGGAATCCTTTATTAGAAGGCTGGCCACTGGCCCAGTCTTGGGAATCCCTTATTAGAAGGCTGTCCACTGGCCCAATCTTGGGAATCCCTAATCAGAAGGATGTCCAATGGTCCAGACTTGGGAATCCCTTATCAAAAGGCTGCCCACTGGCCCAGTATTGGGAATAACTAATCAGAAGGCTGCCTACTGACCCAGTCATGGAAATCCCTTATCAGAACACTGTCCACAGGCCAAGTCTTTGGAATCCCTAATCAAAGGCTGTCAACTGGTCCAGCCATGGGGTCCCTAATCAAAACACTGTCCCTTGGCCAAGTCTTTGGAATCCCTTATCAGAAGACTGTCCACTAGCCCAGCCATGGGAATCCCTAATCAGAAGGCTGTCCACTAGCCCAGCCATGGATATCCCTAATCAGAAGGCTGTCCACTGACCCAGTCATGGAAATCCCTAATCAGAACCCTGTCCACTGACTAAGTCTTTGGAATCCCTTATCAGAACCCTGTCCACTGGCCCAGTCTTTGGAATCCCTTATCAGAACCCTGTCCACTGACTAAGTCTTTGGAATCCCTAATCAGAAGGCTGTCCATTGGCACAGCCTTTGGAATACCTAATCAGAAGGCTGTCCATTGGCACAGCCTTTGGAATCCCTAATCAGAAGGCTGTCCACTAGCCCAGCCATGGATATCCCTAATCAGAAGGCTGTCCACTGACCCAGTCATGGAAATCCCTTATCAGAACACTGTCCAATGGCCAAGCTTTGGAATTCCTAATCAAAGGCTGTCAACTGGTCCAGCCATGGGATCCCTAATCAGAACACTGTCCCTTGGCCTAGTCTTGGGAATCCCTTATCAGAAGGCTGCCCATTTGCCCAGTCTTTGGAATCCCTAATCAGAAGCCTGTGCACTGGCTCAGCCATGAGATCCCTTATCAGAAGGCTGTCCACTGGCCCAGTCTTGGGAATCCCTAATCAGAAGGCTGTCCACTAGCCCAGTCATGGGAATCATTAATCAGAAGGCTGTCCACTGGCCCAGTCTTGGGAATCCCTAATCAGAAGGCTGTCCACTAGCCCAGTCATGGGAATCATTAACCAGAAGGCTGTCCACTGGCCAAGTCTTGGGAATCCCTAATCTGAAGACTGTCCACTAGCCAAGTCAAAAGGCTTGTCACACTGATGTAAAAAACAGTGATCTCAGCATAAATGGTTTCTTGCAGTACGCTCAACAGTCGGATGATTATCAAGTTGCAATTTGCATTATACTATTAAATATGGTGGCTGATTTGTGCCATTTTCGCTTTTTCGCTTTTTTCGCTTTTTCGCGTTGGAAAAAACCGCGAAAAAGCGAAAATTCTATTTTATTTTTTCGCTTTTTCGCACTTTTTCCAACGCGAAAAAGCGAAAAAATGCAAAGCGAAAAAGCGAAAAATCTAAAAAACGAAAAAGCGAAAATCCATTCCGTCGATTTTTCGTGGTATTTTTTGGCTTTTTCGCTTTTTTGTGTTAGAAAAAACGTGAAAAAGCGAAAAAGCAAACATCGGTTTTTCGCTTTTTCGCATTTTCCCAACGCGAAAAAGCGAAAAAGCGAAAAAAAAAAAAGAAAAAGCGAAAAAGCGAAAATCCATTCCGTCGCTTTTTCGTGGATTTTTTGGGCTTTTTCGCTTTTTCGTGTTTAGAAAAACGCGAAAAATTGCGAAAAAGCAAACATTCGTTTTTTTCGTTTTTTCGACTTCCGTCGTTGATTTAAAAATATTTTATTGTGTAATTTTTATATACAATGGGATTGGGCACAAGTTTTCCAACTTATATGAAGCCCTCTCCCTACAGAATTATAATCAATTTTATAACAAAGAATACAAAAATGGCAAAATATACATATTTACATATTTACAAGATTTTAGAGAGAGAGAGAGAGAGAGGGGGGGGAGAGAGAGAGAGAGAGAGAGAGAGAGAGAGAGAGAGAGAGAGAGAGAGAGAGAGAGAGAGAGAGAAGAGTTTATTTAAATAAATGTATATAATTACTTAATTTTATTGAAGTGTATGTATTTGTGATCACTCCCGATGCTGACGACTGAAGTTGTACTGATCGCTGTTCTTGTCTCGCTGCTTTACTTAAAGTTCATCACATCCCGTGCCTTGGTATCTTTCTCCTTTCAATCTGTTGCTTTCTTAATTACGTTTCTCTTCGTTCGCCAGCATCGGAAGGATATTAAGAAACATTTTTTTATTACATGTAGTTCATATTATAAATAGGAAACGTAAAGGAGGAGGGAGGGGGGTTAAAACCTATTACATTCAGTTATATACTCTTGAGTGCTCTGACATATTGTAATGTTATCTTCAATAGTTAAATCTGGACTTCCATGTAGTAGTAGCTGCAGGTCTAAAGGAATGAAGTTGTTTAATGTTCGAAATAATTGAATTCTCTGGTCAGCGTAATTATTACATGTAAAGAAGAAGTGATCTATGGTGGCTGATTTGTGCCATTTTCGCTTTTTCGCTTTTTCGCTTTTTCGCGTTGGAAAAAACGCGAAAAAGCGAAAATCCTATTTTATATTTTCGCTTTTTCGCACTTTTTCCAACGCGAAAAAGCGAAAAAGCGAAAAAATGCAAAGCGAAAAAGCGAAAAAGCCAAAAAAACGAAAAACGAAAAAGCGAAAAAGCGAAAATCCATTCCGTCGCTTTTTCGTGGTATTTTTTGGCTTTTTCGCTTTTTTGTGTTAGAAAAAACGCGAAAAAGCGAAAAAGCAAACATCGGTTTTTCGCTTTTTCGCATTTTCCCAACGCGAAAAAGCGAAAAAGCGAAAAAAAAGAAAAACGAAAAAGCGAAAAAGCGAAAATCCATTCTGTCGCTTTTTCGTGGATTTTTTGCGGCTTTTTCGCTTTTTCGTGTTTGGAAAAACGCGAAAAAGCGAAAAAGCAAACATTGGATTTTCGCTTTTTCGTTTTTTCGACTTCCGTCGTTGTGACATGCGCAGCACATTATATCATAAAGGAGGACACCATTATAAGGTAGCAGACCACAGAAAGACAACCTGGCTCGGTCCATATTATTATTAAAGGGACTAAATCATTACATTTCCATAGATTTATTAGGGTTTTTTACTTCCTACAAACGTTCTTATACCTGAATTAGAAAGTTTTCAAAATTACAACATGTTATTTGAAATATTGGCAATGTTTATCAACGTTAAAATATCGCAAAACGCAACCCGAAACTGTATCCGTCGGGATTGGCTGTTTATAACGGAAATAGCCGCATGCATCTTTGACTGCGAAATCGGGATTACTGAAAATCTCATCCGGCTAATGGATATACATGTATATATGTAGTTTATCGGTTATAATAGCCTGATTCAGTGTGATAGCCGATACATTTACAGCGTATCTACATTGGCAAGTAAAACAGCATAGTTCTATGAAGCTTTAGAGCATTTGATGGAAATATGACAAGAAGTGAGAGGTATTTTCACTCGTTAATTATATTCTACATGTATACAGGTGTACATGTACATTATTAAGCAAACATATACATAGGCTTACAATGTATATGTAAGGTAAATGTTTGCTTTTAATAAGAAATGTTTTAGATATATACTGTAGTTAGGCTAAATTGAATTCAATGTATTTCCGTTAAAAAACATCACAGACACTAGTGACTGCCGTTCCAAACGCATCGATCGTTAGACACATACAATGTATACATTTTGTGAGACAATAAAGATGGCCTTTTTGCAAATCGATTGTTATAGTCAGGTGTTCGTTATACACAGGTAGTCATATGAATAGGTTTGATTGTATTATCAAACAAAGCATCGGCCATTTTTAGGTCGACGCTATATCCACACGAGGGTCTTTTCGGTAAATTTGATTAATCGTGACCATATTATCATTCATTTCTTACTAGATTATTTTTTTTTAAATCTCAATTAAATTTGAATTGTCAACTTCATGTGCGAATGTGCGTACATGTAAATGTGCATTATCTATATTGGCAGTTAGTCTACCCGACCACCGTGCTAATTAGGAGATGCATCCTTCCGACTGTTTCATATTTTATCTAAAATTTAAATATAAATCGACATTATGTCCAAACTTTAGTGCGGACAAAGAGAAAACAAGACATGTGGAAAAGATCACTTAAAAATATTTACTAAATAATGATCAGTGCGTATATAATGTACATTAGTAACATCGTCAGAACCTTAATATCTAGATTTTTGAAAAGATGATATCCTCTTATTAACTCATTCCCTGTGCTTTGGTTAAGGTACATCAACTTCATTGTGTCACTTAAAAAAATCTGACCGTACATTTCTATCACAATGGCAAAATCAGCAAATATATTGCACTGGTCAAAAGGATCAGGCACAAGTTATTCCAACTTTAACAGCCATCTCCTAACATTATAACACAATTAACATATTATACATAATAACTTAGATATCTTATACGGATTAAACAATTCAAATACATGTAATACTACTTTAAATAAATTTAGTAATAATTGTGTAGTAAAAGCTTTTTTATGTTTAAAGCTTATATGTATGTTTTTACAATTTACCTCAAAAGCCAATTTTTCATCACCTAAAGCAGCAAAGTAAGGTGTATTTCCAGAGGTTTGCTCATTAATTTCGCTAATTAACTTTGTAAGGGCAGCTAAGTACATGTAATTTGGACATTCTAAGAAATATAATAAGCATTTTCACAATGATTTCCACAGTTTGTACAACGAGAATTTTCAACTAAATTTGAACGGAAAAGATCGTCATTTAGATTACTACATTTGTGCCACAATCTGGTGTGAAAAATATTTAATTTTCTGTCACCATAGTTAAAATAAATTGGTCGCTGGGAAAGAGCAATCTTAAAAGGAGAAATGGGTACCTAATGACTTAATATCATTATCTAAATTATTCCAGTCTCTTAAAGTAGAAGGTAAGAAAGACTTGAGAGTGGAGGAGAGTCGATAGTTTGAATTACAAAAGTCGATATTGTTTCTTAGAGTATATTGATTATTTTCACCAACTGTGGGAGGTAATAGATTCGGAAGAAAATTAGGAGTATCATGAGTTTTCATCTTATGTAATAATTTAAGTTTTCTTCTTGCTCTCCTATCACTTGTACTTAATAATTCTAAACCTGATTCACTATAAAAAGATTTTTTTTTTTTTGCAAATGATGGCAAACTCGTTATTATTCTAGCTACTTCCATTAGACAAGCATATTCTAAAATGGGTAGTATAAATGACTTCTAAAGGTGTAAAAGGGTATCACGATTTAGCATATATTTAAGTTTACGCAATCCATTTGTTTTCTTCATAACAGATTTATAGCTTTCATTGAAATTGGCATTTGTGTCTATGGAATTGACTAAAAATTTAGAAAGTTATCATCAAAAATCAAATCTAAATCTGCATCAATGTCATTCAAGTTTAAAATGAAGAGCACTTCAGTCTTATTGGGATTAAAAGATACAAGCCATTTTTTTGCCCACCTATTTATCTTTTCTAGATCGCTGTAAAGTGCATATTCAATATCTCTGCATGATGATGATGATTTTGATAGAGCTGTATCGTCCGCTAAAAGAAGATTCAAGCTCATCAGCAATATCGCTTATGAAGATAACAAAAAGAAGTGGACCAAGTATTGAGCCTTGAGGGACTCCAGCCATAATGCGATTACTGAAAATGAATTATTAATAAATACTTTTTGTTGTCGATTACTAAGATAATTTTCTAACCATAATAAGAAATTTCCTGAAATACCATATGATTGTAATTTTATAAGTAGACTTTTGTGCCATATCCGGTCAAAAGCTTTTGAGATATCATAAAAAAAACATACAAGTGTATGTTTTTTTTTCTTCCAGATTTATACAAATATTATGAAAAAATTCTATCAATTGAAATACTGTTGAATGTCCTTGCATAAAACCGATTGGAACTGGAAAAATAACGAATTTTCAAGGAAATAATTATAAATATGCTTATAAACTACCCTTTCAAATACTTTTCCAAAAGTTGAAAGAAGAGATATAGGTCGATAGAGAGAAATGGAGTGTTGATCTCCCTTTTTAAAAAGTGGCATTACTTTAGCAAGTTTCCACATATCTCGGAAAACACAAGACGATAGGGATAGATTAAAGAGAATTTCTAAAGGTTTGCAAACAGTGTCAGCAGTGCTTAAAGGGACTAAATCATTTAAAATTCATGTAATAAAAGATAAAAAGAATTATAGAAATAAAAATAATTGTAAATGTTGTGTTCTTTGTGTTAATAACAAAGTTTAAAAGTTTTTATACCCATTTTGTTCAAGATGGAGAAAAACTGAAAATAATTAAGGAATAAACTTTTATTTTGTTGAGGTTATGAGGGTATAATGATAATGGAGCACGTGTAAATTATGTAACCTTTACACGGGCTCCATTATCATTATAACCTCATAACCCCAACAAAATAGAAATCTATTCCTTATATTTACAGTTTTTCACGTAAATGAATATTATTTATTCTCGTGACATTTGAATATTTTTTTAATCAAAATACCCATATTTTGTTCTCTCCCGTCATCGTCAACGAATTCGATTGAACAGGTGATTGGAATCGAGTCATTTATATGTTCCCACCAAAAGTGGGGTCATGACCCCATGTTGCTACGCCAGCGACTATTTCCGTAACAATAGAATCGCCGCACGTGTTGTACTATCATTATGCACTGATAATGATAATACTAGAAAGCATGATTCTTGAGTCCATGTCAGTGCAAACTGTAAATATATAGAAACGACCTAGTCACTATTTCATATTATTATCTTTAGGCGCGTGTAAACAATCCCTATTTGCATGCGCGATGCTGGAACATTCAAAACATCCGATCGCTGGAAATCTCATCTGTCTAATGACATATCTGCTATCGACTGAAAACGGCAATTTATCGACTACAAGTTCCTGATTACTGTGTTAAATCTAATATGCAGAAGTTTTGTGAAGAGTTTCTAAGTGTAAATAATCCTTTTTTGTACATGTTTTTGCAGCTATAAAGAAGAGTTTTCATTATATTATATGGTTTTATACTCCCGTCTACCATTATTTTATTTTCATTTGTCATGATATTAGGTACTATAAATATAGTCCACTAAACCTGCCTAGATCTATATTATTATGCTTTTTTCCCCTAATATATAGACTATATATTAGGAAAAAAATAAAATGCCTAATAATATAGGCAGGTTTAGCTGACTAATTAGGTCCATGTATTTCTTTTATCATTATACCAATATTTGATATTCCCTATATATCCCTATTTATAATGTCCATATCCGTCTAATGGACCTTCCCTATATATCCCTAGTTATAATGTCTATCCGTCTAATGGACCTTCCCTATATATCCCTAGTTATAATGTCTATCCGTGTAATGGACATTCCCTACATATCCCTAGTTATAATGTCTATCCGTCTAATGGACCTTCCCTATATATCCCTAGTTATAATGTCTATCCGTGTAATGGACCTTCCCTACATATCCCTAGTTATAATGTCTATCCGTCTAATGGACCTTCCCTATATATCCCTAGTTATAATGTCTATCCGTGTAATGGACATTCCCTAGTTATAATGTCTATCCGTCTATATATTCCTAGTTATAATGTCTATCCGTCTAATGGACCTTCCCTATATATCCCTAGTTATAATGTCTATCCGTGTAATGGACCTTCCCTACATATCCCTAGTTATAATGTCTATCCGTGTAATGGACCTTCCCTACATATCCCTAGTTATAATGTCTATCCGTGTAATGGACCTTCCCTACATATCCCTAGTTATAATGTCTATCCGTGTAATGGACCTTCCCTACATATCCCTAGTTATAATGTCTATCCGTCTAATGGACCTTCCCTAGTTATAATGTCTATCCGTGTAATGGACCTTCCCTACATATCCCTAGTTATAATGTCTATCCGTCTAATGGACCTTCCCTACATATCCCTAGTTATAATGTCTATCCGTGTAATGGACCTTCCCTATATATCCCTAGTTATAATGTCTATCCGTGTAATGGACCTTCCCTATATATCCCTAGTTATAATGTCTATCCGTGTAATGGACCTTCCCTACATATCCCTAGTTATAATGTCTATCCGTGTAATGGACCTTCCCTATATATCCCTAGTTATAATGTCTATCCATCTAATGGACCTTCCCTATATATCCCTAGTTATAATGTCTATCCGTGTAATGGACCTTCCCTATATATCCCTAGTTATAATGTCTATCCGTGTAATGGACCTTCCCTACATATCCCTAGTTATAATGTCTATCCGTCTAATGGACCTTCCCTATATATCCCTAGTTATAATGTCTATCCGTCTAATGGACCTTCCCTATATATCCCTAGTTATAATGTCTATCCGTGTAATGGACCTTCCCTACATATCCCTAGTTATAATGTCTATCCGTCTAATGGACCTTCCCTATATATCCCTAGTTATAATGTCTATCCGTGTAATGGACCTTCCCTATATATCCCTAGTTATAATGTCTATCCGTGTAATGGACCTTCCCTATATATCCCTAGTTATAATGTCTATCCGTGTAATGGACCTTCCCTACATATCCCTAGTTATAATGTCTATCCGTCTAATGGACCTTCCCTATATATCCCTAGTTATAATGTCTATCCGTGTAATGGACCTTCCCTATATATCCCTAGTTATAATGTCTATCCGTGTAATGGACCTTCCCTATATATCCCTAGTTATAATGTCTATCCGTGTAATGGACCTTCCCTATATATCCCTAGTTATAATGTCTATCCGTGTAATGGACATTCCCTATATATCCCTAGTTATAATGTCTATCCGTGTAATGGACCTTCCCTACATATCCCTAGTTATAATGTCTATCCATCTAATGGACCTTCCCTATATATCCCTAGTTATAATGTCTATCCGTGTAATGGACCTTCCCTATATATCCCTAGTTATAATGTCTATCCGTGTAATGGACCTTCCCTACATATCCCTAGTTATAATGTCTATCCGTCTAATGGACCTTCCCTATATATCCCTAGTTATAATGTCTATCCGTGTAATGGACCTTCCCTATATATCCCTAGTTATAATGTCTATCCGTGTAATGGACCTTCCCTACATATCCCTAGTTATAATGTCTATCCGTCTAATGGACCTTCCCTACATATCCCTAGTTATAATGTCTATCCGTGTAATGGACCTTCCCTATATATCCCTAGTTATAATGTCTATCCGTGTAATGGACCTTCCCTATATATCCCTAGTTATAATGTCTATCCGTCTAATGGACCTTCCCTATATATCCCTAGTTATAATGTCTATCCGTCTAATGGACCTTCCCTATATATCCCTAGTTATAATGTCTATCCGTGTAATGGACCTTCCCTATGTATCCCTAGTTATAATGTCTATCCGTGTAATGGACCTTCCCTATATATCCCTAGTTATAATGTCTATCCGTGTAATGGACCTTCCCTACATATCCCTAGTTATAATGTCTATCCGTGTAATGGACCTTCCCTATATATCCCTAGTTATAATGTCTATCCGTCTAATGGACCTTCCCTATATATCCCTAGTTATAATGTCTATCCGTCTAATGGACCTTCCCTATGTATCCCTAGTTATAATGTCCATATCCGTGTAATGGACCTTCCCTACATATCCCTAGTTATAATGTCTATCCGTGTAATGGACCTTCCCTATATATCCCTAGTTATAATGTCTATCCGTGTAATGGACCTTCCCTACATATCCCTAGTTATAATGTCTATCCGTGTAATGGACCTTCCCTATATATCCCTAGTTATAATGTCTATCCGTGTAATGGACCTTCCCTACATATCCCTAGTTATAATGTCTATCCGTGTAATGGACATTCCCTATGTATCCCTAGTTATAATGTCTATCCGTGTAATGGACCTTCCCTACATATCCCTAGTTATAATGTCTATCCGTGTAATGGACCTTCCCTATATATCCCTAGTTATAATGTCTATCCGTGTAATGGACCTTCCCTATGTATCCCTAGTTATAATGTCTATCCGTGTAATGGACCTTCCCTATGTATCCCTAGTTATAATGTCTATCCGTGTAATGGACCTTCCCTATATATCCCTAGTTATAATGTCTATCCGTGTAATGGACCTTCCCTACATATCCCTAGTTATAATGTCTATCCGTGTAATGGACCTTCCCTATATATCCCTAGTTATAATGTCTATCCGTGTAATGGACCTTCCCTATATATCCCTAGTTATAATGTCTATCCGTGTAATGGACCTTCCCTATGTATCCCTAAGATGTATCCCTAGTTATATAATGTCTATCCGTCTAATGGACCTTCCCTACATATCCCTAGTTATAATGTCTATCCGTCTAATGGACCTTCCCTATGTATCCCTAGTTATAATGTCTATCCGTGTAATGGACCTTCCCTACATATCCCTAGTTATAATGTCTATCCGTGTAATGGACCTTCCCTACATATCCCTAGTTATAATGTCTATCCGTCTAATGGACATTCCCTATGTATCCCTAGTTATAATGTCTATCCGTGTAATGGACCTTCCCTATATATCCCTATTATAATGTCTACCGTATGACTCCTATATCCCTAGTTATAATGTCTATCCGTGTAATGGACCTTCCCTACATATCCCTAGTTATAATGTCTATCCGTGTAATGGACCTTCCCTATATATCCCTAGTTATAATGTCTATCCGTGTAATGGACCTTCCCTATGTATCCCTAGTTATAATGTCTATCCGTCTAATGGACCTTCCCTATATATCCCTAGTTATAATGTCTATCCGTGTAATGGACCTTCCCTACATATCCCTAGTTATAATGTCTATCCGTGTAATGGACCTTCCCTATATATCCCTAGTTATAATGTCTATCCGTCTAATGGACCTTCCCTATATATCCCTAGTTATAATGTCTATATCCGTGTAATGGACATTCCCTACATATCCCTAGTTATAATGTCTATATCCGTCTAATGGACATTCCCTACATATCCCTAGTTATAATGTCTATCCGTGTAATGGACCCCTTCCCTATCATATCCCTAGTTATAATGTCTATCCGTTAATGTTATAATGACTTCCCTAATATCCCTAGTTATAATGTCTATCCGTGTAATGGACCTTCCCTACATATCCCTAGTTATAATGTCTATCCGTGTAATGGACCTTCCTACTATCCCTAGTTATAATGTCTATCCGTTAATGGACCTTCCCTATATATCCCTAGTTATAATGTCTATCCGTGTAATGGACCTTCCCTACATATCCCTAGTTATAATGTCTATCCGTGTAATGGACCTTCCCTACATATCCCTAGTTATAATGTCTATCCGTGTAATGGACCTTCCCTCATATCCCTAGTTATAATGTCTATCCGTGTAATGGACCTTCCCTATATATCCCTAGTTATAATGTCTATCCGTGTAATGGACCTTCCCTATATATCCCTAGTTATAATGTCTATCCGTGTAATGGACCTTCCCTACATATCCCTAGTTATAATGTCTATCCGTCTAATGGACCTTCCCTACATATCCCTAGTTATAATGTCTATCCGTCTAATGGACCTTCCCTATATATCCCTAGTTATAATGTCTATCCGTCTAATGGACCTTCCCTATATATCCCTAGTTATAATGTCTATCCGTGTAATGGACCTTCCCTATATATCCCTAGTTATAATGTCTATCCGTGTAATGGACCTTCCCTATGTATCCCTAGTTATAATGTCTATCCGTGTAATGGACCTTCCCTACATATCCCTAGTTATAATGTCTATCCGTGTAATGGACATTCCCTACATATCCCTAGTTATAATGTCTATCCGTGTAATGGACCTTCCCTATGTATCCCTAGTTATAATGTCTATCCGTGTAATGGACCTTCCCTATATATCCCTAGTTATAATGTCTATCCGTGTAATGGACCTTCCCTACATATCCCTAGTTATAATGTCTATCCGTGTAATGGACCTTCCCTACATATCCCTAGTTATAATGTCTATCCGTGTAATGGACATTCCCTACATATCCCTAGTTATAATGTCTATCCGTGTAATGGACATTCCCTACATATCCCTAGTTATAATGTCTATCCGTGTAATGGACCTTCCCTATATATCCCTAGTTATAATGTCTATCCGTGTAATGGACATTCCCTACATATCCCTAGTTATAATGTCTATCCGTCTAATGGACATTCCCTATATATCCCTAGTTATAATGTCTATCCGTGTAATGGACCTTCCCTACATATCCCTAGTTATAATGTCTATCCGTGTAATGGACATTCCCTATATATCCCTAGTTATAATGTCTATCCGTGTAATGGACCTTCCCTACATATCCCTAGTTATAATGTCTATCCGTGTAATGGACATTCCCTATATATCCCTAGTTATAATGTCTATCCGTCTAATGGACATTCCCTATATATCCCTAGTTATAATGTCTATCCGTGTAATGGACCTTCCCTACATATCCCTAGTTATAATGTCTATCCGTGTAATGGACATTCCCTACATATCCCTAGTTATAATGTCTATCCGTGTAATGGACCTTCCCTACATATCCCTAGTTATAATGTCTATCCGTGTAATGGACCTTCCCTATATATCCCTAGTTATAATGTCTATCCGTGTAATGGACCTTCCCTACATATCCCTAGTTATAATGTCTATCCGTCTAATGGACCTTCCCTATATATCCCTAGTTATAATGTCTATCCGTGTAATGGACCTTCCCTATATATCCCTAGTTATAATGTCTATCCGTGTAATGGACCTTCCCTACATATCCCTAGTTATAATGTCTATCCGTGTAATGGACCTTCCCTATATATCCCTAGTTATAATGTCTATCCGTCTAATGGACCTTCCCTACATATCCCTAGTTATAATGTCTATCCGTGTAATGGACCTTCCCTACATATCCCTAGTTATAATGTCTATCCGTGTAATGGACCTTCCCTACATATCCCTAGTTATAATGTCTATCCGTGTAATGGACCTTCCCTACATATCCCTAGTTATAATGTCTATCCGTGTAATGGACATTCCCTATATATCCCTAGTTATAATGTCTATCCGTGTAATGGACCTTCCCTATATATCCCTAGTTATAATGTCTATCCGTGTAATGGACCTTCCCTACATATCCCTAGTTATAATGTCTATCCGTGTAATGGACCTTCCCTATGTATCCCTAGTTATAATGTCTATCCGTCTAATGGACATTCCCTACATATCCCTAGTTATAATGTCTATCCGTCTAATGGACCTTCCCTATATATCCCTAGTTATAATGTCTATCCGTGTAATGGACATTCCCTATATATCCCTAGTTATAATGTCTATCCGTCTAATGGACCTTCCCTACATATCCCTAGTTATAATGTCTATCCGTGTAATGGACCTTCCCTACATATCCCTAGTTATAATGTCTATCCGTGTAATGGACCTTCCCTACATATCCCTAGTTATAATGTCTATCCGTCTAATGCACATTCCCTACATATCCCTAGTTATAATGTCTATCCATCTAATGGACATTCCCTATATATCCCTAGTTATAATGTCTATCCATCTAATGGACCTTCCCTATATATCCCTAGTTATAATGACTATCCGTGTAATGGACCTTCCCTTCATATCCCTAGTTAAAAATCAGTCTAACTGTATATCTAAATTTTATCTTATTAAAAGCAAAAACTTAGCTTACATATACATTGTAGGCCTATGTATATGTTTGCTGAATAATGTACATGGTACATCTGTATACATGTAGAATGTATACATAATTAACGAGTGAAAATACCTCTCACTTCTTGTCATATTTCCATCAAATACTCTAAAGCTTCATAGAACTATGCTGTTTTACTTGCCAATGTAGAATCGGCTATTACACTGAATCAGGCTATTATAACCGATAAACTATATATATATATATGAGTGGCCTCTTAATGGGGTTATTATATATATATATATATATATTAGCCGGATAAGATTTTCAGCGATCCCGATTTCGGAGTCAAAGATGCACTCGGCTATTTCCGTTATAAACAGCCAATCCCGACGGATACAGTTTCGGGTTGCGTTTTGCGATATTTTAACGTTGATAAACATTGCCAATATTTCAAATAACTTGTTGTAATTTTGAAAACTTTCTAATTCAGGTATAAGAACGTTTGTAGGAAGTGAAAAACTCTAATAAACCTATGGATTTAGTCCCTTTAATAATAATATGGACCGAGCCTGGCTGTTCTTCTGTGGTCTGCTACCTTATAATGGCGTCCTCCTTTATAATATAATGTGCTGCGCATGTCACAACGACGGAAGTCGAAAAAACGAAAAAGCGAAAATCCAATGTTTGCTTTTTCGCTTTTTCGCGTTTTTCTAAACACGAAAAAGCGAAAAAGCCCAAAAAATCCACGAAAAAGCGACGGAATGGATTTTCGGTTTTTCGCTTTTTCGTTTTTCTTTTTTTTCGCTTTTTCGCTTTTTCGCGTTGGGAAAATGCGAAAAAGCGAAAATCCGATGTTTGCTTTTTCGCTTTTTCGCGTTTTTTCTAACACAAAAAAGCGAAAAAGCCAAAAAATACCACGAAAAAGCGACGGAATGGATTTTCGCTTTTTCGCTTTTTCGTTTTTCGTTTTTTTGGCTTTTTCGCTTTTTCGCTTTGCATTTTTTCGCTTTTTCGCTTTTTCGCGTTGGAAAAAGTGCGAAAAAGCGAAAATATAAAATAGGATTTTCGCTTTTTCGCGTTTTTTCCAACGCGAAAAAGCGAAAAAAAAGCGAAAATGGCACAAATCAGCCACCATATTTGAGAGCTGGAGACGGAAATTAGGTAAAGTAAAGTTGTTAGCATTTCGAAGATTATAGGAAGAATTTTCTGAGACTAGTGGGGGTAATAATGAATAGAGGTAGTTGGGTGTAATTTTGTTATTTATTTTGTAAAATAGTTGTAGTTTTCTACGGGAACGACGGGAAGTAAGTGCTCCTAGACCGCTTTCCAAATACAGTGAATTTCTGCTAGCGTAAGACGGTAGTCCAGTAATTATTCTAGCAGATTCAAGCTGAAACTTTTCTAATTTTTTCTGCGTCACTAAGAGAGCACCCATCCCAAACCTCACAACAGTATTCAAACAGTGGCCGAATGTATGACTTGTAAATTTTTATTAAAGTTTGTTTATTAAGAGTATATTTAAGTTTTCGAAGAACACTTACCTGTTTTGATACCTGTTTACATATATTATCAATGTGGATATTCCATTTACAATTAGCTTCCAAAGTTACTCCTAAGTGCTTATGGTTATCTACAAAATCTACACTTACATTATTGAAATTGATATCGATTAGGTGATCATGTTCCTTTTTCGTTTTTTCGACTTCCGTCGTTGTGACATGCGCAGCACATTATATTATAAAGGAGGACGCCATTATAAGGTACAACCTAGCTCGGTCCATATTATTATTAAAGGGACTAAATCCATAGGTTTATTAGGGTTTTTGACTTCCTACAAACGTTCTTATACCTGAATTAGAAAGTTTTCAAAATTACAACAAGTTATTTGAAATATTGGCAATGTTTATCAACGTTAAAATATCGCAAAACGCAACCCGAAACTGTATCCGTCGGGATTGGCTGTTTATAACGGAAATAGCCGAGTGCATCTTTGACTCCGAAATCGGGATCGCTGAAAATCTTATCCGGCTAATAGATATATATATATAATAACCCCATTAAGAGGCCACTCATAGTTTATCGGTTATAATAGCCTGATTCAGTGTAATAGCCGATTCTACATTGGCAAGTAAAACAGCATAGTTCTATGAAGCTTTAGAGTATTTGATGGAAATATGACAAGAAGTGAGAGGTATTTTCACTCGTTAATTATGTATACATTCTACATGTATACAGATGTACCATGTACATTATTCAGCAAACATATACATAGGCCTACAATGTATATGTAAGGTAAGTTTTTGCTTTTAATAAGATAAAATTTAGATATACAGTTAGGCTGATTTTTAACTAGGGATATGAAGGGAAGGTCCATTACACGGATAGACATTATAACTAGGAATATATAAGGAAGGTCCATTAGACGGATAGACATTATAACTAGGAATATATAGGGAATGTCCATTAGATGGATAGACATTATAACTAGGGATATGTAGGGAATGTCCATTAGACGGATAGACATTATAACTAGGGATATATAGGGAAGGTCCATTAGACGGATATGGACATTATATAACTAGGGATATGTAGGGAAGTCATAGACGGATAGACATTAGAGGAATAGACATTATAACTAGGATATATAGGGAATGTCCATTAGATGGATAGACATTATAACTAGGGATATGTAGGGAATGTGCATTAGACGGATAGACATTATAACTAGGAATATATAGGGAAGGTCCATTAGACGGATATGAACATTATATAACTAGGGATATGTAGGGAAGGTCCATTACACGGATAGACATTATAACTAGGGATATGTAGGGAAGGTCCATTACACGGATAGTCATTATAACTAGGGATATGTAGGGAAGGTCCATTACACGGATAGACATTATAACTAGGGATATGTAGGGAATGGTCCATTACACGGATAGACATTATAACTAGGGATATATAGGGAAGGTCCATTGACGGATAGACATTATAACTAGGGATATATAGGGAAGGTCCATTAGATGGATATGGACATTATATAACTAGGGATATGTAGGGAAGGTCCATTACACGGATAGACATTATAACTAGGGATATATAGGGAAGGTCCATTACACGGATAGACATATAACTAGGGATATATAGGGAAGGTCCATTAGACGGATAGATATTATAACTAGGGATACATAGGGAAGGTCCATTACACGGATAGACATTATAACTAGGATATATAGGGAAGGTCCATTACACGGATAGACATTATAACTAGGGATATATAGGGAAGGTCCATTAGACGGATATGGACATTATAACTAGGGATATATAGGGAATATCAAATATTGGTATAATGATAAAAGAAATACATGGACCTAATTAGTCAGCTAAACCTGCCTATATTATTAGGCTTTTTATTTTTTCCTAATATATAGTCTATATCTTAGGGGAAAAAAACATAATAATATAGATCTAGGCAGGTTTAGTGGACTCAAGAATCATGCTTTCTAGTATTATCATTATCAGTGCATAATGATAGTACAACACGTGCGGCGATTCTATTGTTACGGAAATAGTCGCTGGCGTAGCAACATGGGGTCATGACCCCACTTTTGGTGGGAACATATAAATGACTCGATTCCAATCACCTGTTCAATCGAATTCGTTGACGATGACGGGAGAGAACAAAATATGGGTATTTTGATTAAAAAAATATTCAAATGTCACGAGAATAAATAATATTCATTTACGTGAAAAACTGTAAATATAAGGAATAGATTTCTATTTTGTTGGGGTTATGAGGTTATAATGATAATGGAGCCCGTGTAAAGGTTACATAATTTACACGTGCTCCATTATCATTATACCCTCATAACCTCAACAAAATAAAAGTTTATTCCTTAATTATTTTCAGTTTTTCTCCATCTTGAACAAAATGGGTATAAAAACTTTTAAACTTTGTTATTAACACAAAGAACACAACATTTACAATTATTTTTATTTCTATAATTCTTTTTATCTTTTATTACATGAATTTTAAATGATTTAGTCCCTTTAAGCACTGCTGACACTGTTTGCAAACCTTTAGAAATTCTCTTTAATCTATCCCTATCGTCTTGTGTTTTCCGAGATATGTGGAAACTTGCTAAAGTAATGCCACTTTTTAAAAAGGGAGATCAACACTCCATTTCTCTCTATCGACGACCTATATCTCTTCTTTCAACTTTTGGAAAAGTATTTGAAAGGGTAGTTTATAAGCATATTTATAATTATTTCCTTGAAAATTCGTTATTTTTCCAGTTCCAATCGGTTTTATGCAAGGACATTCAACAGTATTTCAATTGATAGAATTTTTTCATAATATTTGTATAAATCTGGAAGAAAAAAACCATACACTTGTATGTTTTTTTATGATATCTCAAAAGCTTTTGACCGGATATGGCACAAAAGTCTACTTATAAAATTACAATCATATGGTATTTCAGGAAATTTCTTATTATGGTTAGAAAATTATCTTAGTAATCGACAACAAAAAGTATTTATTAATAATTCATTTTCAGTAATCGCATTATGGCTGGAGTCCCTCAAGGCTCAATACTTGGTCCACTTCTTTTTGTTATCTTCATAAGCGATATTGCTGATGAGCTTGAATCTTCTTTTAGCGGACGATACAGCTCTATCAAAATCATCATCATCATGCAGAGATATTGAATATGCACTTTACAGCGATCTAGAAAAGATAAATAGGTGGGCAAAAAATGGCTTGTATCTTTTAATCCCAATAAGACTGAAGTGCTCTTCATTTTAAACTTGAATGACATTGATGCAGATTTAGATTTGACTTTTGATGATAACTTTCTAAATTTTTAGTCAATTCCATAGACACAAATGCCAATTTCAATGAAAGCTATAAATCTGTTATGAAGAAAACAAATGGATTGCGTAAACTTAAATATATGCTAAATCGTGATACCCTTTTACACCTTTAGAAGTCATTTATACTACCCATTTTAGAATATGCTTGTCTAATGGAAGTAACTAGAATAATAACGAGTTTGCCATCATTTGCAAAAAAAATAAATCTTTTTATAGTGAATCAGGTGTAGAATTATTAAGTACAAGTGATAGGAGAGCAAGAAGAAAACTAAAATTATTACATAAGATGAAAACTCATGATACTCCTAATTTTCTTCCGAATCTATTACCTCCCACAGTTTGTTTGTTTGTTTGTTTGATTAATTAACGTCCTATTAACAGCTATGGTCATGTAAGGACGGCCTCCCATGTATGCGGTGTGTTGCGTGTATGTTGTGCGAGGTGCGTGTTTCGGGAGACTGCGGTATATTCATGTTGTGTCTTCTTGTATAGTGGAACTTTTGCCCTTTTTATAGTGCTATATCACTGGAGCATGCCGCCGAAGACACCAAGCAACACACCCCACCCGGTCACATTATACTGACAACGGGCGAACCAGTCGTCCCACTCCCTTTTTGCTGAGCGCTAAGCAGGAGCAGAAACTACCACTTTTATAGACTTTGGTGTGTCTCGGCCAGGGGACAGAACCCAGAGCCTTCCTCACAGGGGCGAACGCTCAACTCAAGGCCAAAAGTGAGGCGGTGCCAAGGGAGGCATTAGGAAGGATAAAGTCAGTTAGGAAGAATAGAAAAGATAAGATCCTAAATTTAGTCGCCTTTTACGATCATGCAATAGGGGCAGCAGGTACAATTCTCCCACAGTTGGTGAAAATAATCAATATACTCTAAGAAACAATATCGACTTTTGTAATTCAAACTATCGACTCTCCTCCACTCTCAAGTCTTTCTTACCTTCTACTTTAAGAGACTGGAATAATTTAGATAATGATATTAAGTCATTAGGTACCCATTTCTCCTTTTAAGATTGCTCTTTCCCAGCAAATAGTCTCTCATCGACCAATTTATTTTAACTATGGTGACAGAAAATTAAATATTTTTCACACCAGATTGTGGCACAAATGTAGTAATCTAAATGACGATCTTTTCCGTTCAAATTTAGTTGAAAATTCTCGTTGTACAAACTGTGGAAATCATTGTGAAAATGCTTATTATATTTCTTAGAATGTCCAAATTACATGTACTTAGCTGCCCTTACAAAGTTAATTAGCGAAATTAATGAGCAAACCTCTGGAAATACACCTTACTTTGCTGCTTTAGGTGATGAAAAATTGGCTTTTGAGGTAAATTGTAAAAACATACATATAAGCTTTAAACATAAAAAAGCTTTTACTACACAATTATTATTAAATTTATTTAAAGTAGTATTATTTGAATTGTTTAATCCGTATAAGATATCTAAGTTATCATGTATAATATGTTAATTGTGTTATAATGTTAGGAGATGGCTGTTAAAGTTGGAATAACTTGTGCCTGATCCTTTTGACCAGTGCAATATATTTGCTGATTTTGCCATTGTGATAGAAATGTACGGTCAGATTTTTTTAAGTGACACAATGAAGTTGATGTACCTTAACCAAAGCACAGGGAATGAGTTAATAAGAGGATATATATATACGGAAATCATCTTTTTAAAAATCTAGATATTAAGGTTCTGACGATGTTATTAATGTACATTATATACGCACTGATCATTATTTAGTAAATATTTTAAGTGATCTTTTCCACATGTCTTGTTTTCTCTTTGTCCGCACTAAAGTTTGGACATAATGTCGATTTATATTCAAATTTTAGATAAAATATGAAACAGTCGGAAGGATGCATCTCCTAATTAGCACGGTGGTCGGGTAGACTAACTGCCAATATAGATAATGCACATTTACATGTACGCACATTCGCACATGAAGTTGACAATTCAAATTTAATTGAGATTTAAAAAAAAAATAATCTAGTAAGAAATGAATGATAATATGGTCACGATTAATCAAATTTACCGAAAAGACCCTCGTGTGGATATAGCGTCGACCTAAAAATGGCCGATGTTTTGTTTGATAATACAATCAAACCTATTCATATGACTACCTGTGTATAACGAACACCTGACTATAACAATCGATTTGCAAAAAGGCCATCTTTATTGTCTCACAAAATGTATACATTGTATGTGTCTAACGATCGATGCGTTTGGAACGGCAGTCACTAGTGTCTGTGATGTTTTTTAACGAAAATACATTGAATTCCGTGTTGATATAGCGTCGACCTAAAAATGGCCGATGCTTTGTTTGATAATACAATCCAAACCTATTCATATGACTACCTGTGTATAACGAACACCTGACTATAACAATCGATTTGCAAAAAGGCCATCTTTATTGTCTCACAAAATGTATACATTGTATGTGTCTAACGATCGATGCGTTTGGAACGGCAGTCACTAGTGTCTGTGATGTTTTTAACGGAAATACATTGAATTCAATTTAGCCTAACTACAGTATATATCTAAAACATTTCTTATTAAAAGCAAACATTTACCTTACATATACATTGTAAGCCTATGTATATGTTTGCTTAATAATGTACATGTACACCTGTATACATGTAGAATATAATTATACGAGTGAAAATACCTCTCACTTCTTGTCATATTTCCAACAAATGCTCTAAAGCTTCATAGAACTATGCTGTTTTACTTGCCAATGTAGATACGCTGTAAATGTATCGGCTATCACACTGAATCAGGTTATTATAACCGATAAACTACATATATACATGTATATCCATTAGCCGGATGAGATTTTCAGTAATCCCGATTTCGCAGTCAAAGATGCATGCGGCTATTTCCGTTATAAACAGCCAATCCCGACGGATACAGTTTCGGGTCGCGTTCGTTGCGATATTTTAACGTTGATAAACATTGCCAATATTTCAAATAACATGTTGTAATTTTGAAAACTTTCTAATTCAGGTATAAGAACGTTTGTAGGAAGTAAAAAACCCTAATAAATCTATGGAAATGTAATGATTTAGTCCCTTTAATAATAATATGGACCGAGCCAGGTTGTCTTTCTGTGGTCTGCTACCTTATAATGGTGTCCTCCTTTATGATATAATGTGCTGCTGTCACAACGACGGAAGTCGAAAAAAACGAAAAAAGCGAAAATCCAATGTTTGCTTTTTCGCTTTTTCGCGTTTTTCCAAACACGAAAAAGCGAAAAAGCCGCAAAAAAATCAACGAAAAAGCGACAGAATGGATTTTCGCTTTTTCGCTTTTTCGTTTTTCGTTTTTTTTTGGCTTTTTCGCTTTTTCGCTTTGCATTTTTTCGCTTTTTCGCTTTTTCGCGTTGGAAAAAGTGCGAAAAAGCGAAAAAGTAAAATAGGATTTTCGCTTTTTCGTGTTTTTTTTCCAACGCGAAAAAGCGAAAAAGCGAAAAAACCGAAAATGGCACAAATCAGCCACCATAATTAAAAGTAATGTAATATTGAACGTATCTGAGCCCATTGAGAAGGAAGAAGTGTGTGATGTTGCCCGAAGATATTGATAAAGAGTTTCGATTGTGAACTTCTTTTCTCCCAGTGACAATTGCAAGCAGTTGGTCTTGAGTGGAAATAACATCTGTATGGTCAAAACAATTGGTTTGTCGTTGAATTAGTCTTAACCTTAATTATATTGTGATAAGTGGTGGTTTACCTGGAGGAAAGCAAAAACACGACCCAGCTTGTGTGTTACAGTGCTGATGGTAACCGTCGCTACATCTAGAAGAGGAACAGCTGTGATC
>NW_027188042.1:0-49901 GCF_041381155.1 Argopecten irradians | reverse complement strand
CAGTCTCCACACGTTAAACAATCGTCCTCAGGATGTTTTAGCATAACAAAGAATACATCCCATATTCATCCATCAGAAAAGCTCGACTTTGATAATCCAAAAATTTCATCCTCGAGACATTTTACTGTCAATGACAACACAGATTCTTCTCCTCCTTCAGAAGAGGGATACCCTGGACAATCTCCATTTAATTGTTATTCCACCATTATCGGACAGGGTCCCCTATGCGGAAATTTGGAGGCTATACACATGAAGAGGGCACCAAATTTTTGGAGGAGTTTGAAAGCTATATAACTTTCAATGGACTTCACTTTGATCCCTCCCCACAGAGGAAAATAGCCGCTTTTCATATGCACCTTATCGGACCAGCACGTGTATGGTTTCATGCTTTAGATTCAGCATCTAAGTCCTCATGGACAGAATTAGAGAAAGCGTTTCGTGAGAAGTACACAGTCACAGATTCCCTTGATCCTGCCTTACTAGTGGAATCGGCGTCATTTCATTCACACCGTTTAAAATGGCATCCTGGGCAGCCATTGGAAGAATACCATAGTATAATCCTTGAAAAGGGACTCAAACTAGGAAAACCTATGCGGGACATGGTATATCAATTTATTGAGGGTTTAACACCTTCGTTAGCATTCTTCGTACGGTCCGGTATGTGTACTGATCTCCAATCAGCGCTACTACGTGCACGTTCTGGTGAGGCTTCGGGATATTGCAATGGTGTTCCCGGTATGTTAAACCCTCCCCTCGTGGCTGCAGTCTCAAAGTCAGAAACACAGAAATCAGACATTGAGGAGTTGAAGTCTCAGGTACAGGCCCTCACATCTTTAGTCCAGGGTTTGCAGGTTTCTCTCGCAGAAGGACTCTACATCATCCACTCATTGTTATCGCTGTAAAGGGATGGGACACCGTCAACGTGATTGTAGGTGGACAGGGGACGGTGAGTCTAGACCACAGGACACCTGTCAACTGTGTAATCAAAGAGGGCATGTAGCTACCCAGTGTGTCAAGAACATAAACATTACACAACCCCCACCACCCTATGCCTACATATCCTGCGTCGGTAAACTGGTTTCCCCCGGGGGATAGGTCGCGGTCACTCGGGCGGTTATTAACAGAATAGCGTCATAGAAGTCCAGCACCAGACAGATGTACTTTTCGGACTATAAGTGATACGTCAGAGGAGACATGCGCAACTTCTGAGGGTTTCAGCGATAGTGACACTAATACTGAAAATGATGATAGTGGTTATCAGGATAGCTCTAAATTTATGTATTTACATTGTACATTTGCTCATCAAAAGGTTGTAGGTCTCCTTGATACGGGCTGCTCCATAAATGTTATGTCTGAACAATTATATAAGTCCTTACCTTCAGCATGTAAATCCCAACTATACCCTTCCCATGCATCCTCAGTAAAATTGGCTGATTCTAGACATATTGACATTCTTGGCATAGCTAGAATCAAGGGACACAATCAATATGGGTCATGTCTAACATTTACCGGCTTACATTTTACCTATAACATCACATCCTCTTATGTTGGGAACAAAATATCATGAAGCAGTATAAGATTGTGTTTAGATTTTTCAACCTTTTCACATTCCATTCTCTTGTACAAAAGACCCTCAAGGTGAAATGTCTAGCGGCAGGAAGTACATGTCACTACCATCTTCAGAATGTACATAGTACGCGTGAACACGTCAGTTGCCAAAGGGTGTTTATATTAGGTACTCAAGGTATTTGTACTGCTAGTAAACAAAATTTTAAACACTGGCCTACTTGCTGCAAAGCGTCTGTAGTAACTGTACAAAATTCAAGGCCTGTAAACCTGTAAAAATTTTGAACCCAGGTAATACATACAGTTGTCCCTCCAAACAAAAGGAACACAGTTTTGGTGACACACTTGAAACAAATGGATGGGTCGCATTTCATCATGTCATGCCTTTTTTTCAATACATCTCTCGATCATGTAAAAGAAATAAGTTGTAACAATTTGTGATTGAAAAACCTGTGGTGAAAACAGGGAAGAGTGTGGTGACAACCAAACAAGTTCAAACCCCAGTGAATATTCTCGATCAAATGATTTTCAATTTGAACATTCCAAATTTGTCCCCCATCCCAGTCAAGTCATTAGAGTCATGCTTATATTACAATCAAGTATGTTTTTGTAACGCCAGAAAACCCTTCCCTCGGTTGTCACAAAGGTTTGTCGCACATGGTGCATACATTTGAACACCTGGTTTACACGAAATCCAAATATCAGCAAAACCTTATCTGATTAACACCAGATAAGACAGAGGAATTAAGAACCCAGTTAGATACTTTGTTAGAGCAGGTTATTATTACTCTCAGTTTGACGAAAAAGAAGAGTTACCTATTACTAGCCCTATTGTGCTTGTGTCCAAACAGAAAAAAACCTGACAATCATTCACCAAAATCTAATGCAGGAATCACACATGTCTCTGTGCATATCGGTTTTGCTGTGATTTCCGGTTTTCTCAATTCACAAACACAGCCGTTCCGTTACATACCAATCCAAATCTCCAGGAACTGACTGAGTCTTTAGGTACGCAAACGCCAAATTTTATCACTTACTATTGACATGAAGTCAGGTTTTTTCCAGATGGGCATAGCACCTGAGTCATCAAAATACACAGCCTTTAATACCTGTTTTGGTAACGTTTAAATTTTGTCGTTTACCTATGGGTCTTGGCACAGCCCCCAATAGTTTTTCAACTATGATGGATAAGGTATTGAAGGGGCTTACATTCAAATCAGTGCTCTGTTATTTAGATGACATTTTAATATGTTCAAACACTTTTGAGGAACATTTACAGGATTTGTCCAATGTATTTTTCTCGTCTCAGACATGCAGGCCTAAAGTTAGGTCCACAGAAATGTTTACATTTGCTCGCGACAAGTGCATATCTTCTTGGCCATGAGATTTCGAAAGAAGGAATTCGACCACCATCTGACCGTATTTTCTGTGATCCGTGAATACCCAGTTCCACATACCTCAAAAGGCACTTCGGCGAGCATTAGGCATGCTGGGATGGTTCCGCAAATTATCCCTCGGTTCAGCGAAATCGCTTTTCCCGCCTCACTAATCTATTGAAGAAAGGGTGTGAAGTATGCATGGACACATAAGCATGATGAGGCATTTCAGACTTTAAAAGACTCTCTCTCATTCACTCAAAAGCTTTGTCTTTCCCCGATTATGACCATGACTTCTGTTTTATCAGTTGATACATCAAGTAAAGGTGTAGGTTATATGTTATACCAGCTTATCGCCTGACAATGAAGTACGTGTGATTCGCTTTGGCTCGAAGGGCTTGAACAAATACCAACAGAGTTATGGTCCAACGAAATTGGAACTGTTGGGGATGGTTTACAGCGTTTTGGATTGCGCGTCATATATTCGTGGTCGACATTGTACTGTTTATTGTGATCACAAGGCTCTTCAACCACTCACCAAAAACAACTTAAGGGAGCGATATACGAAAGATGGGTCGCAATTCTACAGCAATTTGACATTGGGGTTGATTATAAACCTGCTGCCCAAATGGGTTGTACCAGTCGCGTTTGTCTAGATGTCATACCTCACGATAAATCTAGGTACCATGGATTCGAGCCCTGCAGAGGATGACCCATACTTTCCCTTATGTGACAGATCAACATGCTAAGCCTGTGAAACTGCCGTCAGGTCAAAAATCTTGCGTCGCTTATTAACTGTTCTAGCGATTCTGATTTGGAATTGAACAAGATCTTGCTTGTACCCCATACCAACATATCTGTGCTTCATGCTGATTCTGAGTATGATGCGTGACACTGAAGAAGGAACAATTTTGTGATAGATCAGTTTATAAAGCAGTCATAAAAAACAACTTCGTCACAGATCTGCGGGGTAAATTGATGCCAGTCAGAATACTCTGTTAGTGTTGAACCCCCACCCGTGGACATGATCCATCAAGCGAAAACAACAGGATTGCAACGAGTTCTTCGAATGACACGACTTCGAATAAATGGGATAATGATTAACCATTCGGACATTCTGTTGTTGAACCCTAACCATAACCACCGAATTAAAGCAGAACATTCTGTTCATGTTTAATGACACCCAGAACATTATGTTGTTTGACACCAATGACCCCTGAAGTAAATCAACAGGAAACAACAAGTTCTTCGACTAACGAAACTAGGAGAAACATGATGACAACGATCTTTGTGGTTTCATGAATAGAGCGACTTGACATTTTTCAAAAGACTGATTTTACGGTGAATCGTCTATCTGATTCAGCTATGCAGGCACAGGATAATGAAACATTCTCTGTTGATTGACTATTTACAAAAATGGTTTGCACTTCCTGATTCACAGAAACTATCACGTAGAATTTTGCTACAAAGTTAATGATTTTGTTCTAATTGACTCTCTCATGTTTCACCTCCCGAGTAACAAAGTCGAGATCGAGCTCAAGAAAACCTTTGACCATTACCAGATTGGTTTTACCACCACAAGTCATTCCTACAATCTTAGAGCTCTACCACGACTCGCCTATCAGTGGTCATGTGAGGAATTCAGGATACCTTGCTAACCGGTTTCTTGTGAGCGCTACTACTTCCCTAAACTGTCTGTTGTTGTTTACTGATTACATATAGTCCTTGTCACCAATGTCAACGTCGGAAAGTCACACGTAACATAAGACTAAAAACTGGGCAATCAAATGCCTACCTAAACGCCCAAGTTCCCCCCCCCATTCCAGGTTTGGGAGGTTGATTTGTATGTGACGCTCTTCCCTCTTAGTTCTGCTGGAAACCTCTTACGATGTTGTTCAACGGCAGGTTCGACACAGTTCTCAAAGTACCTTTGGGTGATGCCCAATCAAAGATAACTCTGATGCACTGACTGTTGGCCTTGCTCTGTATTATATAGGTTTACTTACATTCGGTGTCCTGTAAAACACGCTAGTATACAGATATATGGATCTGAATTTATTTGGCCGAAAGCTGGCTAAGGAAACTTGCCCGTCTCCTCAAGGTTCAGCAAAACTCACATCGCCCAGTTTTGTACCAAAGTGTATTGGGTGCATTGTCGATACGTACACACCGTGTGTCCATGTGCTGAAACAGCTTACACCGTAGCATGAATAGTTGCAAGAACAACTTGGAAAGCTTTATTGCCCGCGCATCATATTTGCCATGAATGCTGCATGTCAACCGTTATGTCAGGATACTCACCTTTCAGAAGTTGTGGTTCGGTCAGCGCCACACCAACCTTTCCATTAGCTGGAGTTCCAGTGGAGTATGTCCGACTACTAACCGGCCTAGCATAATCTTACTTATGTTGAAGATCTTCAACGTCGTTTGGAGTGTGTGGTTCCGGTCAACAGCATGAAGGATGCAGTCTTATTGAATCAGGACAAAATGGTTGCCCAACAACTTGGAAATAACAAGGAAACAGTTCAGACGGGAGATTATGTTTATTTACAACAAACGCCCACAGGTGCTGGACATAAACTTCAGAAACATTTACTCAGACCGTACTAGTAGTTAAAGAAAAGCTGTCCTGAACATTTAGTGACCCTAAGTGATCCTACCACAGGAAAGTTGGTACTCGCCCTGTTCACTTAGAATCGACTAAATGCCAGCTCATATTCGCGCCCCAACACCCTCAAATTATTTTCCGTATTGTTTTCAAAAACAACAGAGTTGAATGTGGTGTCCAAACTGAAGACTTTAGCCCTATCACTTCTTCATCCTCTAACCGTGAGTCTGCTAGTGACTTACAGTCAGATCTAAATGAACATTTCCCGCAGATTAATGGAAGCGACTCATCTTCACCGATATCCTCAAACCTCGATTCTTCCAGTGACTTACATTCTGATGTAAATGTATCCTCTCCGCAGGTTGTAGGAAATGACTCATCTCGTTCCGATGTCCTCAAACCAGGAGTTCTACTAGTGATTCACATTCAGATATTCATGCGCCATCTCCACAGGTTATAGAACGTGATTCCTCTTCATCTACTCCATTACCTGTGTTACCTCAAAGACCTAAACGAACAATAAAAAAGCCAGTTGCGCTACACCGTGATTCTAGCTTTACAGCTGATTTCCGACATGTCTTCGTCAACTGGACAAGATAAATTCTATAAAATCAAACGTACGTGTTCTGGCTCAAAGAGGATCTGGAGCAACGCTTGAATATCTCATCCAATTCAGAGGAGAACCATCACAAAATGCCATGTGGCTGAAACCACTGCAGGACTTTGAATACTCATGCTCGGAAAACATGCCTTTTGAAGCCACCTAAAACTGTGTTAATAGAGAATGTATTATATGTAGGGGTGCATAATTGTTGTCTTATGCACAGGTTCAGTACTTGTTGTTCTATTGACTTTTTGTATGAAATTGATGACTCAAATACTGATTTTATGAAATCCAATTATCCATATGTAATGCAGTGTATTGAGTGTTTTCATTATTTGATGTTTAAGATGAGGCTGATACTTTTTGCCATAGTTAGATGTTTTTATACTGAGGACTGTATTGTAAAATGATGACATTCATGTTTTTGTATGGTTTTTCATATTTTATGATTGATTTTGAATTGATGATTTCCTTACAACATAACATTTCTCACCTTTTTTTGAGATTTTTTTAATCAAATGAAATACATTGATATATTAGACAGAACTTTGCTATGTTGGAAGTGTGCCACTTCTCAATATTTCAAATTATGTATTGATGCTATAGATTTTTTTCATAATGTTGATCACTGATTAAGAAAATTCATGTTCTATATTTTGTTTGTTTGTATTATTTTTTTGCCATTCCCCATGTCTGATCAGATGACATCTTGATTGGAAATTTATTGATGCAACATAAAAGAGTCCTTGACCAAATATCTCTTTTTTAAATTCTAGTCAAAGTGGATGAATACCTATAACTATTGATAATTAAATGCACTGAATTAAAGATAATATGAGAATCTTATTCTCATGTGAATGATATATTTTCCCAACAGTATTTGTAATAGTATGTATTTCATGAATGGGGTTTGCATGTGAAATAAATTTTAGATTGAGTTTGATATTTGAAATATGACATTGCAATAATCATAATTTTGATTATATTCTGATAATGAAATGGATATTACCATGATATTCATTATATGAATTTAAACTTTGACATTAATATGGATTTCTGCAATGTATGGTGAAAAGATTAGCTCCCATGTATAGCTATTGCATTGAAATGTTGTGGATTTTTGATAATTGACCATGCATACTCAAATATGTTCATGTTATGTTTATGCATTTATTGTTCAGAGATTTTGTTTTATTGTAAAAGGTATTACAATATTACTTATTTGTGAAATAGATTTTCAGTGTGCCAATGCCTAATATAACTAGTCAAAATATCTGTATTTTTCGCTGTTGTTATTACAACTTATTCCATTCTTATTTTCTGGAAAATTTCCTTACAACACCTAGAACTCAAAACCAGATTTTAAGCAAAGTTACTTCGATGTAATAGGAAAATGCTTTGTGTCATGTTACATTATACAGGCCAGAAAACTCTCTTGTGCATGTTAAGTATTACCTTTTAAATGGAAATCTTGTTTGTTCCAAAATGTATTATTGTAACAGTAGGCATGGTTTAGTCTGCTAGTAGATCTTGTAACCAGACAAGGTCATTTTTTTTTACAATATTACTGTGAGGGGTTCATAAAACACATTGTTCTGTTTTCCTCTTACTTGCACTCTTGTTAAATGTGTCACATTTGAGGATGTTTTCAATATTCTCCTGGTTAATGTAGAGTGCTCCTTTGTTTAAGATGATGTTTGTGATAGTTTGGTGCATTTTGATAATATGCAAAAATGTTAAAATTCAGATATATCACGTCTATTTCTGTATAATATTACACGTATGACTTGCATTCCTGAACTATGGTTTTGACCGTATTTATTATTAGTATTTTCTTTGACATGTCATTTCAAAATTGTATGCACAATTTTTTGTTTGGGGGGCGGGGATGTCGTATACGTGTATTTGTACATGTCAAAGAAAATATAAATAAATTAATCCGGAATATAAAAATGTTATATGTTTGGTTCTAATTTTACAATCTCCATTTTCCGGAATTGTTTCTCCGGGCTTCGGTTAGTATGTTACTTATGTAAAGAAAATGAAAATAAACGAAGCAGGCAGCAGAACAGAAGATTTTGTCATCGTTTCGACCCTTATTTTGTATGTCTGACGTCGCCTTCACAACAAAACCCTCTCACAAGCCTTTCCCGGCGACGACACTACATGGCCGGATACACAGTGTGTAGAACGCTTAAAAAATCTAAAATGGTCCCAAAATATTTTAAAAAATACAACTAATTTTTAGATTCATATGATTCTGGCGAGAGCATTTTCATTTTAGAATCATTATCCATCACTATACATTTTGAGAATAAATAAAACACCGTACAATATGGTCAGGACAAGCCTAGATTCCATTAGTTATTTTAACACAGTGTAGTCTAACCACGAAATACTCATAGGTTAAATCTAGGCGCGTTTGTTAACTTAGGCCTAAATAAATTTTAATGTCTCCACGCTCATTAGAAAACGCGAGTTTGTTTTTTGCATAAATGAGAATTATCGTTTTCTATTATAGGAAGACAAAAATACAAAAGATATGACTCATTTTGGCCAAGTCGGAAACAGGCTATCATACAGCTGCATGTATTTCTCTCAAAACACTTGGAACCTACATATACAATGCAGAAATATATAATGGTCCTCGTTTATTGTGACAGGAAAACTGATAATTTGTTCTATGGCCTCCCCACGGTAAATCTTTGAAACTACAAATTACTATTATAAACATTTCAATAAAAAATAAAAGATTTGATACAAATGTATTCAAAAAGTTAATAATTATATAGTGTAATGAAACAAAATATTGGTTTACACATATTTACGAATATGACGTGACAAAGAGAATCAAAAGATCAATAAATTATTATCGTATTTTTATTCATCGACAAATCGTCATTATTACTTGCGACATAAAAAAAGAAAATAAGATCAATACCCCTGTTGTAAATCTCAATATAAAGTACATGTAAGTGGTACTAATGGGGTTTATTTTAGGCCTAAGATCCAAGAGAAATTTTGTCAGATAGGCCTAAGTCACAGAAGGATATGGTGCTCTCTTCGTGATGCCGGATAAAAAATGTTTAGGAAATAGCACTCTTCGCGAACCTTCAAGCGTGCACACTTTACCACTGGGATCTGAGAATTAGTTACATATTATGTAATCATGGACCCACCAGAGTGCCCTAACACCATTTTTTAGACGTTTTAGAGGTCTAGATAAAAAAAAAAAAACCCGGTAAAAATCATACTCTACATGGTAGAATATACATATGATTTTTACCGTTTTTTTTTATCTAGACTTCTAAAACGTCTAAAAATGGTGTTAGGGCACTCTGGTGGGTCAATGAATTCTCAGATCCCTGTGTGCTTAACAAGAACAATAAATAATGCACATTGTACAGTCCCATCTCTTCTCTCTATTTTATTGTAAAATATATCACTGAGGTTGATGACGTAAATGATTGGGATCTGATACTGCACCTGCAGCTACATGTACATATATATTTCTCGCAACTCGGACAGGGAAATCTCACTTTGATACCCGGTGCTAGATTTTTCTATCTCGTCCGATCTGTCTGGTACCTTTACGCGAATTTTGGCGGAATTTTACGCCCATTCATGTAACAGTCCGCGCCTGTGACGTCAAACTCTCAAACCGGTGACGTCACAAGCGTCAGATAATCAATATTATTAGAAATATATGCATTCAGTCATTTACCATGCATATGTTTGGTTGTTGGTTTTAATTATGAAAACAGTATGTACCGATTGATCATCGTTTTTCTCTTTGATATAAACCGAAGTATAGTTTTTATGCGGAATGACTGAAATCGAAGCGCAGATGAAATGGTTAATCGGCTTTGAACCAGGAGGCCCACGACGGGATAGTTTTACACTCTGAACGGGTATATATATATGGGTTTTGTTATATCTTAGAGGCGTGAGAAAAAAATCTATTACCTTTAAGTGATCGAGATCGGGTTATCTCAGTCGAGGGCTAAGATTTTGTAACATAATCCCAACCGAGGCGTTAGCCGAGGTTGGGATGTTACAAAATTTTAGCCCGAGACTGAGATAACCCGATCTCGATCATTTAAAGGTAATAGATTTTTATTTATTCTCGCACCTCGGACAGGGAAATCTCACATGATACCCGGTGCTTTAGATTTTTCTCTCTCGTCCGATACTGTCTGGTACTTTACGCGAATTTTGGCGGAATTTTTGCGCCATTCATGTAAAAGTCCCGCGCATGTGACGTCAAACTCTCCGAACGGTGACGTCACATCCGTCAGATAATCCCAAATATTATTAGAAATATGTGCATTCAGGTCATTTACCATGCTTTGTTTGTTGTTGTTTTTTAATTATGAAAACCAGTATGTAACCGATTGATCATCGTTTGTCTTTGATATAACCGAACTAATAAGTTTTAAGCGAATGACTGAAATAAGAAGCGCATATGAAATGGTTAATCGGCTTTGAACCAGGAGGCCCCAAGACGGGATAGTTTTTTACACTCTGAACGCGTATGGGCTAAGATTATTTACAAAATCTTTTGCCCTCGACTGAGATAACCCGATCTCGTTCACTTTACAGAGTAACAGATATTTATTAATACAACGTCGCGAATCTAGACGTTACGGTCATTAGTTCTGGCAGTGACGTCACATATTTCAAACTAGACTTCTGGCAGCAAGAGGGTTAAAAGCTTTTTTTTTAAACGACACTCCAAAAATATCCGATTGCATTCTTCACCTATAAAATAAACATACACTTGTAAGGGGTCGATAATACCTCAATATGCTCTACTGTTACAGAAATAAAATTTCTTGCTTTTCTTATGTGGATTTCCTTTACCAAATAAGGGTTTGAGGTGTGAATATATGAATAAAAAAATAAACAGAAAATCCGGCACCGTTAATTTTTTTATTACGATAAATTGAACGTATTGACATTGCATTATATTAATGGTTACTGAAACATCTTGCTGTGCCTTAAGGCCTTGCCTTCAGTCATATTATTCTCTACATGTATGCCAAAATTGAGTAAAAATCCGCCAATAGACGAGATCAGGAAAAATCAAAGAAACCAGAAGGGCCTGTATCGCTCACACTGGTTTGTAAAGTCAAGTCAAGTTTCTGAATACAGGTTCACTGTTTCTTTTCTGAAGGAATTTTAATATTTTACCTCTTATTTTCCCTATTGGGGCCCCGTCCCTCCTGCCTGGGGGGGGGGGGGGGGGGTCAGAGCCAAAATTTATACAAGTTTCTGTTCCCTTCCCCCCCCCCCCCCCCCCCAGGATATTTGTGGCCAAATTTGGTTACAATCCATACAGCAGAACTCTAGGACAAGTAGCGATTTATAGGATTTACCTCTATTTCCCCTATTGGGCCACGCCCCTCCTGCCCCCCGGGAGGTCAGAGCCAAAATTTTTAATACAGTTCTGTTCCCCTTTTCCCAAGGATGTTTGTGGCCAAATTTGGTTACAATCCATGTAGAACTCTAGGACAAGTAGCGATTTATAAGATTTACCTCTATTTACCCCTATTGGGCCCCGCCCCTCCTGCCCCCGGGGGGTCAGAGCCAAAATTTATACAAGTTCTGTTCCCATTCCCCCCCCCAAGGATGTTTGTGGCCAAATTTGGTTACAATCCATGCAGAACTCTAGGACAAGTAGTAATTTATAGGATTTACCTCTATTTCCCCTATTGTGGCCACGCCCCTCCTGCCTCTCGTGGGGTCAGAGACGAAATCTATACAGTTCTGTTTCCATTCCCCCAATGGTGTTTTGTGGCCAAATTTGGTTACAATCCATGTAGAACTCTAGGACAAGTAGCGATTTATAGGATTTACCTCTATTAACCCCTATTTGGGCCCTGCCCCTCCTGCCCCCGGGGGGTCAGAGCCAAAATTTTATACAAGTTCTGTTCCCCTGCCCCAAAAGATGTTTATCATGGCCAAATTTGGTTACAATCCATATAGAACTCTAAGACAAGTAGGCGATTTATAGGATTTACCTCTATTACCCCCTATTGGGCCCTGCCCCTCCTGCCCCCGGGGGGTCAGAGCCAAAATTTATACAAGTTCTGTTCCCCTGCCCCAAAAGATGTTTGTGGCCAAATTTGGTTACAATCCATATAGAACTCTAAGACAAGTAGCGATTTATAGGATTTACCTCTATTACCCCTATTGGCCCTGCCCCTCCTGCACCCGGGGGGTTAGAGCCAAAATTAAACAAGTTCTGTTCCTCTTCCCCCTAAGGATGTTTGTGGCCAAATTTGGTTACAATCCATGTAGAACTCTAGGACAAGTAGCGATTTATAGGATTTACCTCTATTACCCCTATTGGGGCCCTACCCCTCCTGCCCCTGGGGGGGTCAGAGCCAAAATTTATACAAGTTCTGTTCCCCTTCACCCAAGGATGTTTGTGGCCAAATTTGGTCACAATCCATGTGGAACTCTATGACTAGTAGTGCGAATTTAAATTAAATGTTGACGGACAGACGGACGACGGACGCCGCGCCATGACATAAGCTCACCAATGTAAAAAAATACATAGAATAGTCCATATAGGAAAAATAAAAATTACGAAGACTTTTGGAACGCTTTACCCTTGGCACACTAAGAACGCGATGGTACCCCACGACAATTCCCGTACTTTTCCGTTACTCTGTGTAAAATTTTGCAAACAAAAATTTAATTTCATAAACCGATTGAAGTAAAATTTTGAAAATAGAAACGGTCCCACGACCCTGATCAATTGGCCATCTGCTCCGATCTTCGGAATTTTCCCGCACTTGTCATAGACCCTTAAAACACTGGGTCCTGATAATAAAGTAGTAAGATCGTCACTGGTAAGGGAGCCCATAGTTTATTAAAACGACATCTGCCGCCTTCCTGCCCTCCGGTGTACCAGAGCCAAAATATTATACAAAGTTGGTCAATGTGCTAATTACTAACTTTTATTTATATCTTTAGGAATATATCGACATCCAGATCAACAAATTTGTGGTTTTTTTTGATCTCATCACATCAGTCCAACAACAGTACCTGTTTGTCAATATCTATAATAATAGCCTATAACAGTGAGTTGGTGAGGAGTAACTCGTCACTCTGCTAAGTCAAATACAGTTATTAGTAATACTTACATTCACAAACGATGACGGACAAACAATCAGCTTTACCAGTGTAGACCCGGTGGACACAAAAATAGATAAACAAAATCCCAAAAGGGCACGACAAGGCTCTGAGAATGAAATATGTGGGCGTTGTGATTCAAGCTTGATACCAACTCAAAAGGTCCCTTCGCTGTTATCTATGTGAACAGTATTTTTGTCACGTTGTTCAGGTATCTCGGATAATATGTACAAGCTGTATAGTAAATGGTGAACTTGAAAAATTTCCTTTGGACGTGCTCAACATGTGCCAGGTTACAACCAACATTGATAGGGATGGGTTCAGACCTAAGGAAACTCTGTGACAATACCAATCCACCGTTTCAACAAAATTGAGTCTCGTTTGGATAAACTTGAAATAGACCGCAAGGATCAATTTGAATCTGGAATGAATAGCATCAAAGAAACTGTGACATCAGACATTACAAGAGAATTCAAAACACAGATACAAGAGTTAGTTGATGAACGTCACAAAGAGCTAGAGGAGCGCAAGAACAAGAGGCTAAATATCATACTGTTCAAAATGTCCCGGAAAAGACTGACCAGAACAACATGGACAGGAAAACCAATGACAAGAAGGATATAGACGATCTGACACAAAGCCTAATCGGTAAAAACATTCAAACTTACCACTCAGATTCAGAATGGGAAAGTACAATTCTGCTCTTCTTACACAACTACACATATACAACTCTTCTTATAGTAATGATAGAAAAAGTCAGAGAAGAAAGGCACTCCTTGAAAATGCTCGACATATATCGGATAAGGCTCGCGACTCGTTTGAAAAAGGTTATCCTTGAAAATTGACCAAACAAAAACAACAGCCGAGAAGAAAGAAAGAAGAAAGAGAGAAGAACTAGGAGCACCTAAACAACCTAACATACCTCTCTAACAGTGCCTGAAAACAATACCAAAAGAAACAGAACTGTTTTCACCGAGACGTCAATCTAAAAGGCACTCAAATGTAGAGAAAGACTAAACCTAACAGTCAAGCAACACAACAAAGGGGTCCCAGTGATTACACATCCAAATATACCGTCATCTCCAAAAAGGAGTTGATTTACCAATAAGAATCCTTAGACACTATATCCCTCAGCCCTATAGAACCAACTATGGCGACAAGTCTCTCTAACCATGATACCTCAATGTCAGATGATCTATACTCGCAAGAGACCCTACTAGATCATAGAGATGACTTAACCTTCCCATATGCGGAAACATCAACGTTCGGGGACACAACAGGAAAACACTACAGTAAATGAGGTCACAGATGATGAACCAACATCACCAACAGTTAGAGAGGCATAGGATACAGTTTTTACCAATTTTAACCGCTACCAAGGATTGGCAAACCTTAAAGTTTTATACAGTAATGTGGACACGTTAACACTATCAAAGAAAACTGAACTGGGAAGTAGAAATTAAAGAAAAAAAAAACCCGGACATAATATGTGTAACGGAATATATCCAAAATATTCCCCGTTGATGTCGTCAACAACCAGTCATATTCTATCGATAACTACAGTGTTCATTTTGGAAAATCTTCAAACACAGAGAGGTGTGGCCATTTATATTTGATTCATCTATTACCCATGAACGCAGTAGACATTAATACCCGACCATCGATGAATAATGTTATTTGAAGAATAAACCTAAAGAAGAGGATATAATTTAGTAGCCATAATGTTTGTATTTATAGAAGCCCCTAGCAGTAATGAAGATAACAACAATAAACTAGTAAATCTACTGGAAACCATCTCAAATGGTAACTTTCTCACTCACATATTACTTTGGTGGGGTGATTTACAACTGTAAAGAAATCGACTGGAATACCAACACAACCTCTGTAGTGTTATTCACATATCGCCACGAGGTTGTTGTGTAGGTAACAAGGGACTGCATTTTAACACCCAACATGTCAAAAGACCGACAAGAATTAGGGAGAACCATAGTTCCATCTTACTCGACCTCCATCCTAGAACAAATGAAGAAGGAATGAATTACAAACATCAAGTTCAATCCAGCATCCTAGGCAAAAGTGATCACCTAATGTTAGAATTTGACATTTTATGTTATTGCTGAAATCCTGGGAACAAAAACATCGATAAACGCAACTTTCTTAAAGGTAATGTAATGTAATCTATTACCAAAGAGTTGGCTGAACACAGCATCAGAAGATGACTACAAATATGGATGCGAATGAACATTGGACATACCTTATGAATATTTTATCTACCAGTATTGAAAAACATGTACCATTATACAAGAGGCGATCCAATGATATCCGCAAATAACCATAAAAATTAGGGCTGTGGATTGTCTTTACCATTTGTGCGATGCCGATCCGATGCACGATTTCGAGGTAAGACGATTCACAGATTGGACCACGAATCACCAGTTAGATACAAGCAAAAGATTCAATTGAAGAAGTCGAAACCTGTTTGTTTATTTATAAAATCAATAATGCTCTTAAATATTGAGTAAATGTTTGAATGATAATAAAACCATTTTTAAGCAATTTTATATTCCTTATCACTAAGGGATTCAGTCACTGTAACTATAAAAAAATCAAATTATTTGAATTTTGAAATGACGTCATCTCAAAAATACTACTGCACATCAATTACGGCATGAAATCATCATGATAAGGCATAAATAACCATATGAAAATATTTTCACTGTTACTTTTATTTTGATCAAATACAGAATAATCATTGAGATTAAGAAAAAAATGTTTAAATCTGTAAGATCAGTTACAATTTAATTTGGTTCTTGGCCTATAGTATTTTTATTTTTAAATCAAGTGATTTATGATTTTGACTCATAATATAGCCTACCTTTCGTTTTTGACATGGGGTTCACATCTACATACTCAGTAGCCTAATGTAATATATTCGTATTTTTACATATTTCCGACCCGTAATGAAAACGAAATCAATTATCATCTTTTACATCTCTAGAATATCAATAATTATGTTTTATCATTAATTATTTTATGAAGAATTCACAACACTGCATCGAAGCGTGGTATACGAAAAAACATTGTTGTAGCTAGCTTTACTTCACGCAGCTCTTGTGTACTTCCGGTCTACATCAAAGAGAAAACATCGATGATAATTCAGATTTTAGTGTACATTTTGCTTCCACATTTTTGAGCCATGACAGCATTAAAGAAGGTATTATTTTTTAGCTTTTGTAAAGATCGCGATCCACAAATATCAGGAGTAACGAATAACTCGTATCCGATCTTTCTCAATAATTTGTGAATACTCGAGTACTCGATACTCCGTTACAGCCCTACAAATGACGGCTTCAGGCGTGTCAGTGGGGTTGTCACTGACAAGCCGCGTGCAGTCACTGACAGCTTGTAGGGTATTTATTGTGAATTTATCTGTGGATGGATTGCGGCTCGTACTCTTGTATTAGTTGCAATGTAAAGTTGTTCTCTGAACTTCACTTATTCTAGTCAGAGATTTCATGAGGTTGCTATTTTATTGTATATTGCATATTGTAAGTTAACTCTGATGATTTCTTAATAATAACATTTATGCTTAAAAACTGGCCTTTGTTATTCATTGATATTACAATAATGACTACTACTCAGACTATAATCTAATTGAGAAACCCATAGTCCAGAAGACAGCTGTGCTCCGGAGACGTCAGGATAAGAAATTTGTATGTGACATTCCAGGTAGTCTGCGACTACCACTTTCGTTATACTGACGAAGGGACCCTACAAGAGGACAGGGAGGCGGAAATCGTTACATTGGTGGCAGCGGTGGGACGATTCTTTGATGAACACATACGATCTTATCTGAGGCGACGCCGTTATTCGGAACTTAGCTGTTATCAGCTGCGTAATATCTGAGCTTTTGAGGTTTTAAGTAACAACACCAACAACATATTGGCATATTGTTCATTTGAGATATACAAGCTATTGAACAGCGACGTTTTCTGCTTCATTTCACACTGAGACGATGGACTTTGGGGGAGACGAGGAGCAAGGTAGGCATAGCCCTACCGTCCCTACGGATCCTATACCAAACCCGGTGCCGGGAGTTCGCTACTCCCACAAACGAGATATATAAATGGAACACCTAGTGGCGAGGTACAGCTACGACCTACGCGTACAGATAGTGGACTGGGGACTCACCAGAGTAATGTACACGAAATGGAATAAAACACCAGTATTCAGAAAAAGAATGAGGGTTTACGTCATGAAGTTAAACTGTTGCATACGGCTTTGGAAGACCTGAGAAGGGACATGGTACATCAGCGACTGGAATTTAGAAGTAGCCAGTCACTGGATTTACAAAGGCCTGATTCTATGAGATATGGACAGGCATTAGCAGAAGATGATCCGATGGCCCGTGCGGACGCTGAAGGGCCTTCCCGGACGCGGGAATGGAGAGACTCAGAACAGCGGGATAGACCGGATGTTGGTTCTCAGTGCAGAGACATTAGAGCCGGGTATTTGGGGGAGGGGACCCTACCAAATACCGAGTGGACACAAGAGACTGTGAACATTAGCACGCCATGGCCAGGGAGAGCATGGGCAGAAGTCGTTTATAGGCGCCAATAGAAGAGAAAATGTTTCTGCAGCTGTGCGCGAGGATGTTGCCAGTGTGGCCAACGTACTGGATCTTCTGGGAGTGTAAGGTACCATGAGACCGATAGAGGCCATGGAGGCCTAAAGCAAAGGAAAGCTGCAACATATGACGGGACAAACAAATTGGAGGGATTATTTGGCACATTTTCTTATCATTGCAAGGCTTAACCGATGGAATGAAGAAAAAAAGCGTTAGAATTAGCTGTATCATTAAGAGGAACAGCACAGAGCGTACTTAGTGATATGAGTGACGAAGATTCACAGAGTTATAACCAATTGGTTTTAGCACTGACTACACGATTTGAACCTGAAACCAATCAGAGGTATACAGGGTACAACTTAAGTCCCGAATCCGAAAGCGGAACGAGACACTTCCGGAACTATCGTATGAGGTTAGGAGGTTAGTGCAGATGGCCTACCCAACGGCATCCACGGATATCCGACAACAATTATGCCTGATGAATTCATAGATGCACTTAATGATACTGAAATGGAGTGGGCCGTGCATCAAGGAAAAGTCAAGACGATGGAAGACGCGGTCAGAATAGCGATCGAATATGAAGCTTTTCAGTCCGGCAGGAAAAATAGAGGAAGTAATTAACAACATTGTCAGAGCACAGAAGGGGGACAAAAGGGCCATATCCAGAGAAATTGTCAGTCAACAGAAACAGAGAGATATGGCAAACTCTACAAGCAGAAACGTATCGGAAAACTAGATACGATTGGCACTGTGGACTGTATTCCACTCATGGGAAGTGAAGGGTCTGACAATATAACGGAAGCTAGACATCCATACGACAGCAAGGACCACACTTAGTGATGATTGGAGTTTCGGACCTGATCTATAAGGTTCAGAAGAGCCCTACTTTGAAGATTATAACTCTTCATCATTATTTACTTAAGCCGTACCGAGGTGAATGTATTTGGTTAGGACAACCAGAGGAAGAAGTGCGACCTCCAGACGAGAATATTGATGACGTGTTAGATGAGAATACTGAAGAAGTAGCTGCAACAGAGGTGTTACAAAGAACAAATCGAACACAGACTATTGACAAAGACATTTTACTTTTGTTTATTACATTATAACAAGTACATCACATATAACAAGTACATAACGAGGAGTGAGTGAAAGAGATAAGAAGAATGCAGCTGCTGTTGTTTCACCGACCGGTAACCGGCCTATAGCCTGCTTGGTGAAGTTTTGTCCAGTTTTCCACGATGGTTTTAACATATTTGGCGATCTATATAGGTTTGGGTTGGAATACCTGGTAATTATCCAATAAACCCTTTTCCCTGGATGGACTGGGTATGATTCCCCGTGGAGCCTTTTGGTGGAGCAACTGCGTCCGATATTTATGCATCATATATGAGACACAGGCTTGCGAAGAAGTATCCTGGTTTCCTCTTCTTGGCCAGATGAAGGAAGTCACAGACAGAGAGCTGCGCCTACCAGATGTTCAACGCTCTTACAAGCCTGCCATTTGAATGCAGAAGGAAGATTGATCTAACATAAACCTTTAAACATTAATCTTCACCATTTAACTTCATCATTAATCTGAAACATTAAAGTGGATGTTAACGGTTATCCGTAACAAGATCTTCATCAACATCTTAATTGACGGGAATGACCGGACCATTTAGCTATAACCTTGATTGGATGAGGAATACCTATACTGTACCATTACCTGTGACCGCAGAGCTGTTTACAAGGAAAGACCAAGAATTGTGATGACAACATCGCGCGCGGTTGTCCGATTATAGGCGTTTATGCATTTTGTGAATGAACTTTACTTTACCAGAAGTTTTAGTGTAACATTTACCAGAAAAGTTTGTGTGACGTATTCAAATTCTTTAATATCTACATAGATATCTAGTATGCTGTGCTATTTTTAAAATAGAATGATAAATTTTGTAAAATTGTATCTGTAACTTTTTTAGAGCATTGGTCGCTTATTATAGTAAGTTATTCAACAGATTGAACACTGCCTTTTTTCATTTTATTGTTATGTTATTGTCAAGTCAATTAGTCTGTTGTTGAACAGTAAGCTAAAGATAAGAATATATCTATATTTCATGTCAAGAACTATATTATTGTACAGATGTTTATCTAAATTTAATGTCCCAATATTGTCGCGGACGACAATGTTTTTAAAAACGGGGGCAATGTAACGAAGTGAATTGTAAATCATCATACTTGATAAAGTTATTTGTAATCTTGTTATTTGTTTACGTTCAATTTATAGCTGTAAAGATCAGCTCATTGCTTTGAGCATTGCGTTTTACATTGGAGTAATTAATGCCTCTGTGGGATATTGTTTATAAGTTGTTTATTAGTGATGATAATTATTATTTCACCATGTTAGAAGATAAGAAGTGCAAAACTGTATTAGAATTAATACGAGTCTTACTCAAGTTCGTAGGTCTATACGATTGTCCAGAGTCGTCCTATCCAGCTACTCAATGTAAGTTTTAGTACTATAACGATGTGTTATAAGATCCACACTACATATTAAGTATGCTTTTTATGTTATAAGTATAAGCGCAACAGTAATTTATGTACTTACAGTTTATTTCTGTAGGTTTGGAGCTTGTTTCGCCCTAGTTGAATGTGTTGGCGCCGCGCCGTGCCCTTTTTACCTGACGCCATGCCACTATGACCTAACGCCGTGCCCTGTTTGTCCCCAGTACACTTCTACTAAATTACAAAATACCAGGTAGTGGTTTGATAATTAAGTAAACAAAAGAAGTGTGACCACTCCCTGACCCCCTGACCAACACCCCAGTGGCCCTAATTAGCAGCTTTGGGCTATTTCCACCTTGGCTTGTGGTGTCACTTTCAGGTCTGTGTATTAACTGTTACGTAAGCTGAAGTCAAGCAGCCGATCGGCAGCCTGGAAAAACAATCAACTGGCCTTTCAATAAGTTTTATGACTACAGCTAGTGAGCACTACTTCAAAAACAAATACTGCTTACAACTGTAAATGATTTACTCACGTTTTTAATGTTTAATAGGCCTATCTATATCGGATGGATGTCACAAGATTTGCAATCGTAATGGCCGCCATTTTGGGTGTATTGTAATAGTAGATCCGGAGGTATTGAATTTCAGGATTTTACTAATATTCACGTTTTTAAAAATGAAAACGGTATTATTTTTTTTAGAATTTCGGTGTGAATTTATTTTTAGAAAAGATATCTTAATAACAATAAAATTATTAATAGCAAAGTAATTAAAATAAATCAATTTAAAAAGAAATCAACTTTTTTCTCTATCAGATTAAATTGAAATATTTTGCATACTACTCTAACACTTATCTGTATTTTCTTAATCTAGTGCTTGTAAATTTAGAAAATTTAAATTAATTGTCCATTAAGAAGCATACAGTATTTTTAATATTTAAATAAAGATATATATTAAAAATAAAGGTAATTGGATTGAAATAAAGAAATACATTTTGAATTTTCCCATTCTTTTAATTAATATAAATGAAATTTAGATCTTTCTTGTGAATCAATTATAGTCATGATCATATGATCTGCAGATTGCAATTTTCAAAATAATTTTTTTTTCACTCAGAATAATTAAATAGATGTCCTGATATTACTTAGCAACTCAGAGAGTTTAAAGCTTTTAAATGATATTAAGTTGAACCAGAATTAAATAAACAACAAGACAGTTTTAAAGATTTCCCGACGTATTGGAAGTTGTCGATATAACCTTTGTGCCCCTCTGATGGTTATTTATCGCGGTCAAGGCGCCCTTTTCAAAACCCAGCACCATGCCCTTTTTTTTCCTGTGGGAAACACTATTGAATGTGTTGTCATTGTCAACTATGACGGTGAAGGTCGACCGCGTTTTGAGCCAAACTAGTAAATTTAGAGTCGTATCCGGCTAGCTCTTCTAGATTTTGCATGGTTTCCGGAACATTATTGACTAGGAAGTATGTTATAGTTGTATAAACTATCTAAGTTAATGATTTTAGTATTTCATTTAGAACTATATTAATAGTCGAAACTCGAAAGGATTATTAGTGTCTTGGCGTAACTTGGTTACGATGACAGCTTCCGGTTGCCAGCGGCTGCCAAATGACTAGGGCTGTGGATTGTCTAACATGTGGCGATCCGATCCGATGCACGATTCGAGGTTGACGATTCACAGATTGGACCACGAATCACCAGTTAGATACAAGCAAAAGATTCAATTGAAGTCGAAACTGTTTTTTTATTGATAAATCAATAATGCTCTTATATATTGATAAATGTTTGATTGATAATAAAACCATTTTTAGCAATTTTATATTCTTATCACTAAGCAATAGAGTTACAGGTGAAGTACAGCAGGATTCAGTCACTGTAACTATAAAAAAAATCAAATTATTTGAATTTTGAAATGACATCATCTCAAAAATACTACTGCACATCAATTACGGCATGAAATCATCATGGTAAGGCATAAATAACCATATGAAAATATTTTCACTGTTACTTTTTATTTTGATCAAATACAGAATAATCATTGAGATTAAGAAAAAAATGTTTAAATCTGTAAGATCAGTTACAATTTAATTTGGTTCTAGGCCTATAGTTTTTTATTTTTAATCAAGTGATTTATGATTTTGACTCATGATTAGCCTACCTTTCGTTTTTGACATGGGGTTCACATTTACATACTCAGTAGCCTAATGCAATATATTCGTATTTTTACATATTTCCGACCCGTAATGAAAACGAAATCAATTATCATCTTTTACATCTCTAGAATTCAATAATTATGTTTTATCATTATTATTTTATGAAGAATTCACAACACTGCATCGAAGCGTGGATACGAAAAATAACATGTTGCTAGCTTTACTTCACGCAGCTCTTGTGTACTTCCGGTCTACTTCAAAGTGAAAACATCGATGATATTCAGATTTTAGTGTACATTCCTTCACATTTTTGAGCTATGACAGCATTAAAGAAGGTATTATTTTTTGCTTTTGAAAAGATCGCGATCCACAAATATCAGGAGTAACGAATACTCGTCTCCGATCTTTCTCAATAATTTGTGAATACTCGAGTACTCGGATACTCGTTACAGCCCTACAAATGACGGCTTCAGGCTGTCAGTGGGTTGTCACTGACAGCCGCCTGGCTGTCACTGACAGCTTTGGGTATTTATTGTGAATTTATCTGTGGATGGATTGCGGCTCGTACTCTTGTATTAGTTGCAAGGTAAAGTTGTTCTCTGAACTTCACTTATTCTAGTCAGAGATTTCATGAGGTTGCTATTTTATTGTATATTGCATATTGTAAGTTAACTCTGATGATTTCTTAATAATAACATTTATACTTAAAAAATGGCCTTTGTTATTCATTGATATATACAATAATGACTACTACTCAGACTATAATCTAACTGAGAAACCCATAGTCCAGAAGACAGCTGTGCTCCGGAGACGCCAGGATAAGAAATTTGTATGTGACATTCAGGTAGTCTGCGACTACCACTTTCGTTATACCACACAGGAGTTTGACGTTCTGTCAATAATATATAGTAAAAATTTATATAAAAAATACCCCTATATACTATATATAAAAACACCAAGAAGAATAACATCTTAATGTAATATCGGCGCGGTGACACATGCAGACATTGCCCAGAACAAATTTTACAGAACTTTTACCGAAGGTGGTGAAAAGTTTGGCCAGCGATGCATTTCATTCCTGGTGTTTTTATATAGTATATAGGGGTATTTTTATATAAATTTTTACTATATATTATTAGACAGAACGTCAAACTCCTGTGGTTATACTGACGAAGGGACCCTACGAGAGGACCGGAGGCGGAAATCGTTACAATATTGGTATTGAATATGTACATATTTATCAATGTTTGACGGAACACGGGCGACTTTTGTAGAGGCAGGTGTACCTCTTCCAAGCGAGCCGTTGGTTCCCTTACTTTCTCACAGCCGCGTGCTCGTTTGAACTGTTCTCTTCACTATAACAAGTTGTATTAACACTCTAGATCTCCATGCGTCGTAATGTTTACCGAGTCATTTGTTGGGATTGTCGCTGCTCCATTGCCTTTCCTTTCGCATTTTTAGGTGAGTCAGTTGGTTGTTTTGGCGGAAACTTTTTGGTTCAAAACTACGGATAAGCCAATGTTATTGATTTACTACGGGAGTGTGGGGGATGTTGCGCATTGTCGTCTATAGGTTGAACTGGCACTGATAGCCTCCGGTCGGGGAGGACGCGATTAGGATTCCCATAATAAATAATTAATTTACTTCGCATACAGAGCGATTTTTGTTATGGGAGAATTTTAATTTTCCAAATTTCATAAGAAATGTAATACTTGGATTATATTTAAACACCATTTTTACCGATTTTAGCCCTTCTAATAGTTTTCCCCGAGCTATGTCGCTTTAAGGATTTAAGCAATCATGTTTAAATATTTTTACCACTATTGTAAATATCACTATACATCTTTACAAGCCGTTTGTGGCTTCCCAATGAATGTTGGACTGATGAGGATTCACGAGTTCTCAGAATAATTTTGCTTACGATAACGAAACTAAAGGTGTCAAGGTCGAACCAAGAATAACGCAGGAAGTTAGAGATGTGCCGCTTGATCAGTTAGGTAGACAGTGTTCGCCGTACATGGAAGAACTTGGATAATATTTTCGCCCTTTCTGCTTGGAACATTGTTCGGTACGTCAGTTGCTTTATGGAGCCTTTTTTTTATTATTCAATTATCGTTGATTCATTACAGTAATATATAAAACGTTTATAACTGGTAAAGGAACCAGTCTAAAATTAACGTTAGACTTTGCAATATCTCCCGTATCCATGCATAACGAGTTAGCTAAATCCACAGGAGTTTGACGTATTGTCAATAAATAAAATGACGTATAAATAGATATTAAAAATATACGCCCTCTATATATTGACGGTTTCTGTCAATTAATTAAATTGTATTAACAAATTAAAAAGAAACAGTCCTGTGGGTAAATGTTCTTAGCTCGCGCACCGAAAGACACTTTTGTAGGGTCTCCCATAAAAACGACAACACTCGACTAGACAACAATTTGCAAACGACAACACGTTAAATGCGACAGGTTGTGACAACAAACTGAACACAGGATATGTTGTTCAGTATACTTTCTACATCATAATAAATATTTCTAACAAGTTTTATGAAGATTTATGCAAAAATGAAGTAATTGAAGTAAATGAGCGATTTGATGTGTGGCATGACGGTATACCGACAACTAACGTTAGGGCTGAAAACGATTAGGCGAATAATCGAAGGTGATTAGATTAATGAAACTAATCGCTAATAATCGATTAAAGATTTTATAAATCGTTAAAGGCCCACTACCTTTCCGGAGCAAAATTTAAAGGTTTCTTAAAAACATTATTAACAAAAGAAAAATATATATCGATGGCTTAAGATGAGGTTACAACACCAAAATATGCAAGATTTTCCTGTCTAATGTATGATAACAGTGAAGATTCATTTCGCTGTTTTGTCGTTCTGGCGCAGTGATAGTCAACTACCGCCAGCATTTAGGATGACGGCGGGAAACAATAAAACGACCCCGCGTTATGAAACAATTAACATTTTATTTATTCTAATCAAATAGTTCTGAAGGCGATGATAAGTTTGAGCTACAGTAAACGTATAGTTTATTAAACTTCTGCGACTCTACAAAATTACTGATCTCGTTTTACCCATTCCTATTTTAAAATTAAAAATAAGCCGTTTCGGAAAGGTAGTGGCACCTTTAATCGTAACATGCATGTAGTAAGTGACTAAACACGTTGACAGATCACATATTTTATGAGGAAGCCATTCCGACTGTAGTTTACATCTCTTTATGTACACGTTTTTGAACCCAACAAAGCATATATGATGTGAGAAATACTTGTTAAATTACGTCTCTGTGGAAGTTAAAGTAATTAATCAATGAAAAAAGTGGAATGTCATGAGAAAGCTTTGCAACATAAGTCAGGGGAGGCCTAATCGCGCCGGGACGCTCGGCTGTGTGCGGAAGGAGGCAGTTAGTCCTTGAACATTTTAATTTTGCTATTGCACTTGTTTATCGTTATAAAAAAGATATCATATGGTCATAGGGCTGTCACGGGTACTAAATTTTGTCCCCGGTACTCGAATTTTAGTACCCGACCTCGTACCGGGGTACTCAACACAGATCTACTGCTTTTGTAAACAAATTGGGTTTACGTTATGTATTCGCTGTTAGAAAAAAGGGATTTTTTGGTTTGATCAACGGAGATTTGATGAAATACGTATGGTGAGTGTACAGTAAAGAAATGCATCAGTCGTTAATTGTCTAACTTCCATTTTTATTATGACAATTCAATAATTGCTAATGAGCTGCCGTAAAATGTCAGTTACCGACCCAGCTTGTCTGTAGCAATATACCAGTCCCCGAGGAAATCGTTTTTGACACATGCGCATACAGGAAGTACATTAACTACTTCAGGACGGTCCTCTTGTGTTAATACGGTATATGACTATAGATCATGTGACCCTTTTTAGTGCAGCATGGTCCATCAATGTAGATTGTTTCTCGCATCAAAAGAACGGTCATGGAGAAACAAAATGTAATTGAAAAAAAGATAGGTGTCATCCTTGGTGAGTGAAGAAACATAAACAAATTGAGTTGAAATTTTGTAAATACTTTTAATATAAGTTTCTTAGACTTCCCGTTTTACGTGCAGTCCAGACGAATTGTCCTATTTTGACGGGTAACCTGGCCCCGGGTACACCTTATTTGACTCCGGTTACATCCCCGAACCCTACACGACACTCGTAAACCGGGTAATCGTTGGTACACGTAACAAGCCCTAATTGGTCCATAGTTCTAATTTAAGATAAAGAATGTTGAGTTATTATGTTATTTGTGATCACTGGAATAAAAAAGATCCATTTGACGAAAATTTTGTTTCCATGTTGTTCCGCATCTGTGGCGAATCAAGTTTTGGTTGAATTAGTCCGTACCGTGTGTTAGGTCCACTCGTCAAAGACAGCGGGTTTAGCAGACTGATTTAAACCGATTGTTTACAAATAAATGATACTCTGGAACGGAATTCAGAGCTTTTTTGGGATAAAATATGTTTGTTTTTGTCGTCATTAAATCTATTCTTATTTAATTGATAACGGCTTAATATCATGTAAGGCATGTGCTCTGTCATATTGTAGCAGTAGTAGATTTATTGTTAGTTGATACCAAAATTCATGGCCGACGTTAACAGTTGTCAGTAGTGAGACAATTATATTAGCCTTCAATTCAAGTGATTAATCGATTAGTAATCGATTACATGTGACCAGAAAAGTTCAAATACAAGATATTAATTACAAACAAGGAATGTGATCGTAAAACTCACAAGGAAGAAGGATCAAAACAATGACATTCTTCATTTCATAAATGCAAGATACAGCTGAAGAACATCGGAGTATGTGATTTTCGAGGACTTGACTAAAATTAATCTGCAGATATTGAAAGAAAGCCTATCAATTTTGAGTTCTGTTTATGAAGACATTTTGTGTGGACACGGTATAAAGACTGTTTGCGGTTGCTACAAAAATGGAGACTTAAACGTAGACTTTTCCATGATACACCATTGAATGATGATTATCTACGAAATGACAGTAACTTTGCATAAAATGTGTATTGACAATTTAGGTCGGTTACGGACAGTAAATGTACATGTATACTTTTGTACTTGTACAGCCGATCTTGAGAGGCATTAACGTTGTTTCAGTTTTATTCCAGCGGATAGATATTTGTATGTGTGCGTACAGATGTGTTTTCGATGATGATGAGGACAAGTATTCGTATATGCCTTATGAGGATTTATACATATGTATAGCCTTTCTTGTGACACGATCGGTAACGGACTTAAAGGCACATGCAATGTGCCGGCGATCGGAAAAAAGATTATGGTTAGAGCGAACTGCATTGGATACGTGTTTGTGTATTTTGGATTAATTGGATTATACATATCTATATTTTCTACAGTGAGCAAGAAACGGTAAGTGTGTTTTGAAAGTAATATAGTACACTATACATGTATATGTGTAGTGAAAGGGTGTTCTATAATGAAGGTTACTAACTAATCCCCCGTATTGTAAGGCTATCTCTCTCTTTTTTCTGCATTTATTAAATTCATATTTTACTCAGATACAGTTGGTTTTAAATTAAAAAAAAAATGTTTTCCCTAGGGTGCCTACCCCAATTCCTTTTGATTATTTTTAACTATTCCGGATAATTTATACGGGACCTCTATGAGTTTTTTTATATACTAGCAGTATGTGTTCGGAATATCTCGGACCTCATTCTTGAGTCTACAGGTATAGTCTGAGTTTTATCTGATAGTCCATTTCCGGTGAAATGTAGTCTTCATTTCCGGCCAATGAAGCGTGCTGATGGGGTAGTTCTAGATGTGTTGTGACTTGTATGTATCAGACTGTTGTTCGTGGGAAATATATCTCTGTATTAACATATAATATGTCTATTCTAGTGTATAATACCTTAGTACGTAGGTGGGTAGTAGGCAAGAACCCAGACCTATTGGATGATTTTTTAGCTCACCTTGGCCCGAAGGGCCGGTGAGCTTATGTCATGGCGCGGCGTCTCCGTCGTCCATCCGTCCGTCCGGTCATCCGTCCGTCAACATTTCCTTATAAATTGCCTACTTGTCATAGAGTTCTGGATGGATTTGTAACCAATTTTTGGGCCACAAATAATCCTTGGGGGAAGGGAACAGCAACTTGTATAAAACACATTTTGGCTGTCATGTCACTCCCCCGGGGGGGCAGATGGGGGTGGGCTCCAATAGGGGAAAAATAGAGTAAAATTGCTAATAAATCGCTACTGATTGTACCTAGACTTTCTGCATGGATTGTAGACCAAATTAGGCCAAGAAACCATACCTGTGCACGGGGAAGGTAGAACAGTGACTTGAATCATAATTTAGAGGGCGTCCTGGAACATTTGCCACATCCCTTTCGACCCCCCGGGGCAGGTAGGGGCGGGGGGGCCCAATAGAGGGATCAATAGAAGGTAAAGATTCTATTAAGATATGCTACTTCTGTCCTAGAAGTTCGCTGCATGGAATTGCGAACCAAAATTTGCCCAGACACGACCTTAGTCAGGGAAAGGGGAAAACAGAATCTTGTTATATATTTCATACGCTCTGACCCACGGGGGGCAGGAGGGGCGGGGCCCAATAGGGGAAATAGAGGTAAATCCAATAAATCGCTACTTGTCCTAGAGTTCTGCATGGATTGTAACCAAATTTGGCCAGAAACATCCTTGGGGGAAGGGGAACAGAACTTGTATAAATTTTGGCTCTGACCCCAAGGGGGCAGGAGGGGCGGGGCCCAATAGGGGAAATAGAGGTAAATGATACTAAATCCTATAAATCGCTACTTGTCCATAGAGTTCTGCATGGATTGTAACCAAATTTGGGCCACAAACATCCTTGGGGGAAAGGGGAACAGAACTTGTATATAATTTTGGCTCTGACCCCCCAGGGGGCAGGAGGGGCGGGGCCCGATAAGGGAAATAGAGGTAAATATCCTAAAAATCGGCTAGCTAGATGTCACCTAGAGGATTCGCCAAGGATAGGCTACCACCGCGCAATATTCTGGAGCCTACCAACTCATTACACTTGGGGGTTATCAGGGAAATTCGGTATAGTAATTTTTGGCTTTGACGCCTCCTCCTGGAGCCGTACAACAAGTGGGGCCCATTAGGGGGAATTAGAGATATTTAATCTTCAATAGTTCCATAAGTAAAATCTACAACACAATGATACTTGTTTCTTCCTATAACATTACTTGGCATTAAAATACAAGGGCGAGTTACGCATTACAGAGGCCCTCTGGGTCCTTATTCGTCTATATCTCCTCTGATCTCTGTTTTCCTTTCTTTCTTTCTGACCTTTCAGGCAGGTAGGCTACATAATAAATATCACGATTGATTTACTATATATTTTATAGTGGAATAATGTTTGCACTGTGGTTTTCAGCGGCCAAATTGTCAAGGGCTTTCTGATAAACTTAAACGAGTAGAGATGTCTTTCTACAAATACTGGTAACCCAAACATCTGGAATTAATCTTGCGTGTTACCCTGACATACTTCTTAGAGAATAACGTCAGGAATATTTAATTTTTAACAAGTTTCCTTAGGGACAAGGAATTATGCCTCGTGTGCTCTTTTTTATATTCAGTATTCAACCCCTTTCTATACTTAAGACTTTTCACTCGGAATTCCAATTCGACCTTCAATAAAATTAAGTATTTCTGCCGTAATATTATAGTAATTTATCTTCTGTCCTCCGTGGGTCGTCGAACTGGGGCCGGAATTAAGCAAAACTCACACGAGAGGGTATCATAGTCACAATGAGGACGGCGGGGCGAGGGAGGGGCTGGGTAGGGGTGTTGGGGGTATGATACGGCATATGCGGGGAGGAGCGGGGGGGGGGGGGGGGATGTGTTTTCTATTTATTGCTACATTGTCGGAAGTTGGGAAATCGCCAAACTTTCCGATGCGACGGTGAAATTAACAGATTCGTCGATAGAATTAAGAGTTTCTTCGTTTTATATTCAATGTTTCTTCTGCGTTTTATATTCAATGTTTCTGCCGTTTATATTCAATGTTTCTGCGTTTATATTCAATGTTTCTGCGCTAATATTATCACATTTCGTTGCTTACATCGAGCGGGCGCGCCGAGCTGTGGCTGTGATGGCCGAGCACACGGCTTACACAGGTAAACTTTACCTTGTGAAACGAGACTTACAGTACGTACAGCCGCCAGCCGATTGTTACCTGTAAAATCATTATGTTTACAATTCTCTTTTCCCCCTTTAAAAATACATATATCCTATTTATCCTATTCTCCTATCTTTTGTTGTTTTCTTTCCCGCGTCTCGTCATTTGAGCTATGCATTTTGAATATAATTCATTTAAATACACCTAATAATAATAATACATTCATTACACCTAAAAATATCTTTAAAAGTGTTTTTTCCTAATATTACTATCACTTGACAATATTAAAAACGTCTTTAAAAGCAACTGGTTAGCTGGGGATATTTGTTATCTATGTACAACTCGTTATAGGAAATTGTTACGTAGGCGAGCCTCGAGTATTTAGATGGGAAATGAAAACAATGAATCTACAAACAATTAACCATTTATTTACATTAAACACAAATCTCACTCACTCTCATTCCTAGTCGTTCCACACCCAAATATTCAGTATCTAAAGTCTCTTGCTCCGTCACACTGAGTCACAAAGTGTCACGAAAAAGTCACCAGCAATGCCAAGGTTCCCCAAGTAGGCTACAATTGGCGTCGGCCCACTAAGGGAAACAGCATTCTCCGACCTACAGTCGGAGCGTAATAATTTTAGGTATGTTTCCACACATGGCATACTCTAATGTGATAAAGTGGCAGATACCTCAATATAACCGTGCCACCAATACCTGACGCAATGTCAGCGTCCGCAACGTGGACACAATCCGAGTTCACCATAACATACTTACCTCAGTGGTCGGCCCTTGGGGTTCTGATGGCTGACCTTTCCTGGATGAGGGTCCTGACGCTCGTACTCCCTTATAGGTTAGCTAGGCCCTGGTTGAGGTTTAGAACGAAAAATCATACCCTGCCTCCACTTCGGTTCCCGGCAGGGTATGAATTCCACCCCGTTGCCGCTAGTGTTGCAAGCCCCGATGTGATCCACATCGGGCACCTTGAGACTGATAAAAATATATTTTTCGGGTATTATCCTTATGTAACTGTATTGTTTGACAACTATGATCAATATTCAATTCACAAACCTTTCGATTATTAGCTCACCTGGTCCAAAGGACCGAGGTGAGCTTATGGGATACCGCAGCGTCCCGCGTCCGTCGTCTGTCGTCCGGCGTCCGGCGTCCGGCGTCCGTCAACAATCGACTTCTTCTCCATAACCGCTGGTCGGATTTCAATAAAATTTGACTGGTAGCATCCTTATGGGCTACTAACTGAAAATTGTACAAATGATGGGGCTGACCCCCCAGGGGCCTGAGGGGCGGGGTCAAAAGGGGTCAATTTGGCTATTTCCATATAAACGACTTCTTCTCTGAAACCAAGCATTGGATAGCACCCATAATGCAATGGTAGCATCCTTATAGGGTGGGGATTCAAAATTGTGCAAATGATGGGGCTGACCCCCGGGGGGCCTGAGGGCGGGGTCAAATGGGGTCAATTTGGCAATTTCCATATAAACGACTTCTTCTCTGAAACTAAGCATGAGATAGCACTCATAATGCAATTGTAGTATCGTTATAGGGTGGGGATTCAAAATTGTACAAATGATGGGGCTGACTCCCGGGGGGCTGAGGGGCGGGGTCAAAAGGGCTCAATTTGGCTATTTCCATATAAACGACTTCTTCTCTGAAACCAAGCATGGGATAGCACCCATAATGCAATGATATCATCCTTATAGGGTGGGGATTCAAAAATTGTACAAATAATGGGGCTGACCCCCGTGGGGCCTGAGAGGCGGGGTCAAAAGGGGCCAATTTGACTATTTCCATATAAACGACTTCTTCTCTGAAACTAAGTATGGTATAGCACCCATATTGCAATGGTAGCATCCTTATAGGGTGGGGATTCAAAATTGTGCAAATGATAGGGCTGACCCCCCCCCCCGGGGGCCTGAGGGGTGGGGTCAAAAGGGGTCAATTTGGCTATTTCCATATAAACGACTTCTTCTCTGCAACTAAGCATGGTATAGCCCCCAAATGCAATGGTAGCATCCTTGTAGGCTGGGGATTCCAAATTGAGCAAATGATAGGGCTGACCCCCGGAGGCCTGAGGGGCGGGGTCAAAAATGGTCAATTTCCATATAAATGACTTTTTCTCTGCAACTTAACATGGGATTGCGCTCATAATGCAATGGTTACATCCTTAAAGGGTTTGATTCAAAATTTTGCAAATGATGGGGCTGACCCCCCAGGAGCCTTAAGGGTGGGGTCAAAAGGGGTCAATTTAGCTATTTCCATATAAACGACTTCTTCTCTGCAACTAAGAATGGAAGAGCACTTATAATGCAATGGTAGCATCCTTATAGGGTTGGGATTTGAAATTGTACAAATGATAGGTCTGACCCCCGGGGCCTTAAACGGCAATAGATGCGAGGTCAAAAAGGTCAATTAGGCTACTATTTTCATATAAATTACTTTGTCTCTGAACCTATGTATTGGATAGCATATTTGTATGGTATCAATAGCATCATTGTATGGTTGTGATTCAAAATTAAACTTTGGGAGTCAATTTTGCTTATTCTTCTAATTGTCAGATTCTTGTGATAATTACTAACAAAAAACCAGGTGAGCGATACAGGCCCTCTGGGCCTCTTGTAATCTTTCATCAACTATTAGTGGTAAAATCCAAGGCAAACACAACACATGTATAATTCTGTTCAAATACGCCGCCATGTTTGATTTACCGGAAACCGTGACGAAATGAAACACTCAACAGGTAAAATATGTTTAAAAGTTTTAAAAAGCCAACAAACTAAGAATAAATATGGTGAAACTGAACAAATGTAAGTATTATTAAGAATTAAGCAAAAAAGAATTTTTAAAGTTCATGTTAAAAACTTTGTGACATTTATTTCTTTCGTAGTGAAAATTTGTAGGTCATTCCATATATGGTACTAGGTGCCATATTTGGAGCGCGAGACTTTCTAACGAGAAGCATCATGGCGGCCAAGTGAGCTGTGTCGGAGATGTGAGCCATTCAAAAGTGCTTCAAAACATAATTTAGACATGGAGGTGGGTAAATAAATAATCATTTTATGTTAAAATTGTTTGATATTGTTGAATTTAATTAAAAAATTACATGACACACATGAAATGCAACATTTTCACCGCTGGATGTTTTGCAACACTACGGGCAATGGGACGGAATCGTAGCTCTGACGACGACCATCTGTCAGAAATCTTCCGTCCGTCGTTCAGAGCTACGTCATCGCAGCTAGTTGAGGTTATGTCCTCCCGATGATGTGACCGTCACTTGGAGCTTAAATGAATAAACAAACCAACTAATACTTGCACACAGCTCAATATGTACCTAAGTCAAAACATGGTAATCATTTTAACAAAATAGCAGAAAATCGAAAATCATTACAAAGAAAACGCTAAGTTACTGACGAATAACATAAGATATGTTATATTACAACATCAATAATGGTATGTTTAATAACAGAATAGGTGCGAGGTCAGTATTCCTAAATATTTATATCGACAATGACAACTGCAAAATTTGTGAGAAGAATATACATACAGTAAAACCCCTCTAACTCGAACCCGGATTCCTCGAATACCCCTATTCGTCGAACTGGTCGTACGGTCCCGACCGTCTCCCTATATAATCTATGTAATAAAACCCCGGATAGCTCGAACAGCTATTCGTCGAATACCCCTTATTCCTCGAACAGAAATATGTCCCCGTTTCATCAAATACATAGTATTTACCCATGTATTCATCGAACAGGTGTTCGGCCTTTGAGATTTTTTTACCTGTGTCACACCTGACTGCACCGACCGACATGGATTTGTGTTTATACAGTTGGTGTGTCAAGCCTTTAGGTAATTAAGGGATTAACGGTGTCATTATTACCTACCTACACGATCGCAAGTCGTTGTTTGATGCCAACTTTATTTGAAGATGTTTCTTTCGTAATAATCTTCGATGAAAATACGGAACTTAAAGTTTATCCGTGTTAATAGAAAGGTACGCATTGTGAAATGACAAAAGAGGCGGAAAGTATTGCTGACGTCCGCCTAATTATAAAAGTTTATTTTTTTAAATTTCTTTGTTGGTTTCATTTGACAGGCTATCAACAATGTTATTTATCAAAAGATGTAAGCGATATCAAACGATATATGCAAAGTACATTTTATCAGTACGTTCCGTATCTTTTCCCGTAAATTGTATTTTGTAACACATACATATAACCCAACGTTACGCTTTTACTGAATAGACATCTATAGATATCATTTAGTATGTTCGTAAATATGCTGGTTAATAACTTTATTGTGAGTATGTATTTTGTAAATTTTTAAATGATTTGTGATAATTTTATAATAGAAAATGTACTCAGTGTTGACCAATATGGATTGTACATTGACCTAGCTAGATGAAGATCACTTACTCTGCTGTGAATGACATTTGATGTAGGGCTTTCTCGTTAGTTTTTTCAAACGCTAAATTGATGTTATACATTTTTTTTCAACTGGATATAGCTATCAATAAAACACTTAATAAATTCAAAATGCTGAAAGATAGGGTAATTAAAAATGTCATTGCCGTGCATTGTTTGTTATTGTTTGAGACCGGACATTTGGACTGTCGATCGTGACCAACCTCGGATGAGTTGAATACCCCGTATTCCTCGAACTATTGATCTGGTCCCCTGCTGTTCGAGTTATAGGGGTTTTACTGTAAATGTAATTGCACATAATCAAACACATTTGTTTGTCATAGTTAATCCCCTGTATATACACATATTTTACACATAACCTAGACAGTTATTCATTTGTTACCGCTCATATCGGAACTCTTCCGAAAAAAGGTGCAAAATGCATAGCTCAAATGACGAGAAGCGGGAAAGAAAACAACAAAAGATAGGAGAATAGGATAAATAGGATATATGTATTTTTAAAGGGGGAAAAGAGAATTGTAAACATAATGATTTTACAGGTACAATCGGCTGGCGGCTGTACGTACTGTAAGTCTCGTTTCACAAGGTAAAGTTTACCTGTGTAAGCTGTGTGCTCGGCCATCACGACTCGGCGCGCCGCTCGATGTAAGCGACGAAATGTGTTAATATTAGCGCAGAAACATTGAATATAAACGCAGAAACATTGAATATAAACGCAGAAACATTGAATATAAATGCAGAAACTCTTAATTCTATCGCCGAATCTGTTAATTTCACCGTCGCATCGGAAAAGTTTGGCGATTCCCAACTTCCGACAATGTAGCAATAAATAGCAGTGCATGTAACAAAGTTGGGTAATTGTGACTGATACCCTCTGGTGGTTTGTTATTCGTATTTAATATACTTAATTTTACGGCAGGAATACTTAATTTTATTAATCGAATTGGAATTCTGAGGAAAAGTCTTAATACAAAGGGTTAATACTGAATAAAAAAGCACAATTGCTAATCCTGCCGAAACTTGTTAAAAATTAAGTATTCTGCCGTTATTCTAAGAAGTTTCGGCAAGATTAATACATTTTGGGTTACCTGGCCAGTGTTATGTATCTTAGAGATAAGCATTACAGTATTTATTGTTTGCAAGATACCCACTTTACTCCGGAAAATGAAGAGCTAATTAGAAATGAGTGGGGATATGAGTCCTATTTTAATTCCTACAGGTCAAACGCCAGAGAGGTTGCTGTAATTTTTAATAATAATTTTGAATTTAAAGTATATAGGGAAAAGAGGGATTCAACAGGTAATTTAGATGTTGAGATAGAAGGCTTGCAAATGACATTAATTAATATATATGGTACTAACCAGGATCAACCAGATTTTTATAACAAGGTGTATGAAGCCTTAGATTACTTTAATAATTCAAGTATAGTTGTATGTGGTGATTTTAACTTAGTATTAAAACCTAATCTTGATTATGATGAAAACTATAAGAACATTAATAACCCTCGGGCCAGAGATAAAGTTTTAGAGTTAATGGATAATCGTAATTTGATAGATATTTTTAGAGAACAACATGAATTTTTAGAGAACAACATGAGGAAACCAGAAGGTATACATGGAGGAAGAACAACCCAGTAAGACAAGCCCGTCTTGATTTTTTTCTTATTTCAGAAAATTTATTGGGTAGTGTAAATCATTCTTGCATAGACCCAGGCTATAGATCAGACCACTCTCTGCCCAAAATTTCGAAAATTAAACGAAGACATGAAGTTTGATATGAATTTTCTCACATCAACACTTCACGCTGAGAGATTACATGAGATGACATGCGCATGCGCATAAGATTCAGTTTTTAGAGTCAGTATGTATTATTGTATTGAATAACTTCATAGGGTGGGCAAATGATTTATAACTAATCAGTAAATTAAGTGGTGGGTGTAATCTCTCAGCGTGAAGTTGATGTGAGAAAATTCATATCAAACTTCATGTCTTCGTTTAATTTTGAAATTTTCTCACATCAACCACGCTGAGAGATCCCATGAGATTTCAGAGTCAATACAATAATACATTAAAAAAGAAAAGACCACAAGAGAACAAGAACTGTTGATGAACAGACTTTAATAATAATAATACTAATAATGCATAATTCAAAAATTCACAATTTCACTTAAAGAGACGATTCACTCAGGCTAATTCTAGATATAACCAAGAAGCAAAATATGGTATAAATGTATTGTTCTACATTTCTTATGAAACATATAACATGAAATATTGACAAATTCCACGTCATTGTTTAGTATTTTAATTGATACCGTTGTTATTACAAATCGTTGATCAATAACGATTAAGCAGGTACAATATGTACGCTGTACCCATACCCGAGCCAAAGTCACAAGCTAAACAAATGAACTACATAGCCCTTGTTGAGGTGATAAAATGATTTATAGGCAAGGCAATTCACCTAATAAGGTAAACACACTACTGTCAGAGCGATTTGAGCAGTTCTAGACAAAAGTTGCATTACTCTACGAGCAAGGGACAGGGTTCGGCATACATTAGGTGTTCGACCACAATGTGTAATGTCGGACAGCGAGCGAGTTTGAACTTTCACACGCATTTCACCACTATGGGCTTTTCTGGCGTATCACAGTAAAACCGACTGATCTTATATCCATAAGAACTGTTTTTTTTTCGATATATATACAAATTTTAATGTTCTCTTAGACTGAATTGACAATTTCACTTAATGAATTGTCAGTTTCTTGTTCTGAGTCTCTGTTGTAGAAACGGCGAAACGTACAGTCATTAGACCAACCTGCAGCCTTCAGAATTTGTTGCAGTGGTACTTGTCTTTTAGCAGCTGCACTGGTTGCTGCGGCGCGTGTACTATGTGCGCCGAACTCCGTCACATTAATTCCTGCACTTAACATAACGCTTTTTATCCATCTGGATATTGAACTCCGACACACCGGTTTGTGTGGAGGCACAGTTCCAATGAACAAAAGATCAGTATTTTCACGCAAAAGTTCTGTTCTGTCTAAGTATGCTAACATAGTACTATACACACATAATGCCGGTTTGTCGTGAAATTTTGACACACGGATTGGTACCTGATGTGAACCAGGTCTCGATGTTTTTAACACATTTCTCGTATACAAAGTCATAACATTTTCTGAGAAATCTATACCAGTAGTCTCTAGTACATGTAGATAATGTCCTCTCTGGCCAGTGACTAGAGCTAACAACATTGCCAATTTCTTAGTTAAATCTAAAAGTGTCAACATATTTACAGGGTAAAGAGATTCTAAAAAGTTTAAGACATTAGAAACATTCCAAGTTCTACTATATCTAGGTAAACATGGCCTACTGGCAAACACGCCTTTAATTAACCTACGAACTAAGGGATGATTCCCTATTGGATTGTTAGAAGATAATTCAAGAGAACTAATCGCTGATCTAGCAGTGTTGATAGCACTGTAGCCAAGTCCTTGATGGTATAATGCAGTCAAAAACTCCAACACAGAGTTCAGGTGTAAAGATGGGGTATATGGATTAATTTCCCTTTCACCACAAAATTGCAGCCATCTCGAGAGATAACTCCTATACTGTTTTTGAGTGCTATCTTTCCATGACGCTGCGACAAGGTTGGCAACGTCTCCCGAAAAACCAAACTTTTGCAAGGTACACCGGACACCTGGAAAGCTCCTAAGTGCATTTTGCGAAGAGGGTGGACTTTGTTGTTGTCCGTTGGATGTTGAAGAGTCCGGCTGAGAGGGGGTAGAATGAAACATGGTCCTGATACCAGTCTCAGCAACACTGGAAACCAAACTTGTGTTGGCCATATTGGGGCTATCACAACCATCTCCGATGTCGAGTCCTCCTCCAGTTTCCGTAGAAGGCGGTGCAGCACACTGAAGGGAGGAAAGGAATAAAACACAGTGTTAGTCCATGATAGTGAAAAAGCATCTACAGCAACTGCCTGTGGATCAGGAAGATAAGACACATATTTTGGCAGTCTATGATTGAGTCTAGATGCAAAAAGATCCACCTGAATAAAGTCATATCTATTGTGTAATGTAGTAAACACATTGGAGGTTATCATCCATTCCATATCATCCGAAAGTTGACGTGACAGGGCATCAGCCTGTCCATTAGAATGACCTGGGATGTGTGATGCTGACAACCAAATGTTTCGTTTTATACACCACAACCATATTTCTCTAGTTAACATATGAAGCTGATCGGTACGCCCTCCCATATGCTGAATGTATGCAACAGCCACTGAATTATCCATTTGTAAACGAATATGGATGTTAGACTTCTCACTACATAAACTTTGCAAAACAAGGAAAGCCGCTTTCAGTTCTAACACATTTATATGTTCTGTTTGTTCCTTGTAAGACCAGTGACCTCCAGTATGAATATTAGTGTTATGTAGAAAACCACCCCAACCTGTCTTAGAACTATCAGTGTTGATAAAAATGTCAGGATGGGAACGAACAAGACATTTACATGCAGAAGGTAAGTTATCAATCCACCACTGTAAGTCTTGGAGTGCAAGAGGAGAAAGTTTCATATATTCATCAAAGTTGCCCTTGTGTGTTTTCAATGCAGCATCTTTTTCTCTCTCAACAGATTTATAAAACAACGCTGCATATTCCACCGCTGGTTCAGCTGCCACAAACTTTCCTACCAGAACTGCTAAATCCCTTATCAACACAACCTGTTTTTTCTTGATTTTCAGACACATTGAACAAAGTGTTTGTACTTTAGTCTGTGGTAATGACACCTGCATGGTGACAGAGTTTATAATAAATCCTAGAAAAGTTATTTCTTGAGTTGGAACAAAAACAGATTTATCTGGATGGACAGTAAGTCCTAGATTGTCCATTAAGCTAACAGTGTCTTGAATATTGCCTGCACATTCTACATTAGAGTTAGCTACCAGCAAACTATCATCCAAGTATACCAAGTTTGTGTGGCCTTGTTTACGTAGATGAGCAAAAACTGGCTTAAGCAGCTTTGTAAAAATCCGCGGAGCTGTAGTCAAACCCATGGGCATACAGGTAAACTGATATGTACTATTGTTCCATTGAAATTGTAAGTATTTTCTGGAGTTTTTTACAACAGGAATAGAATAGTAGGCATCTTTCAAGTCTATAGACCCAAACCAGCACTGTGGGGTAACCAAACTAAGAGCAGTTTTAATTGTCTCCATTTTGAAATGTTCTGAAGGAACAAATTTATTTAATTGTTTCAGATTCAAAATAAGTCTATATGACCCATCCTTTTTTGGAGTGGAGAAAATATCCATCCAATATCCATCTTTTAGCGACACAAAAAACTTGTTCAATGATTTTTTGCGCCAAGAATTTTTCAATTTCTTTATTGACTACTACCGACAGTTCCTCAGACAAATTGATAGGTCTTGGAGGTTTACATTGTTTTGGAAGATCTGGGATGTCTAACACACAACCACGAACACATTGTAAAATGTCTGCATCAGATGTAAGTTTTTCCCATTCATCTAGAAAAAATCTTATTTTTCCTGCCACGAAATTGGTAGGTGTATTGTTTAGTTGATAACTTACAGAAGTAACCACAATTTGACTGTCGTCTAAGCAGTCTTGCCTGGTTTCCCAGGCTTGTTCTTCCCGCCTAAAAAAGGGGCCGGTCGTCTTGGTGTCGTCCTCTGTTGTTGTGGTTGCTGTGGACGTTCATGGTGAAACTGCTGTTGACGTCGTTGATACTGGTCCTTGTGATAGGGAGCAGGCCTAGGTCTTTGGTAGTTATGCCGAAAAGGTGGACGCTGAGCCCCACCAGAACGATTCTGTTGATGATTTGTTGGACGAACATGATTCCTTCCGAGCTTCTTGCTGATTTGTTGTTTAGTCGATATATCTTTAATCCTCTGATGAAGATCGTCACCAAACAAATCATCTGTGACTGGGGTATCGTCGCTATCCAAATACAATGGAAAAAAAATATATATACATATATAAAAGAGGAAATCATATATATATATATATATATGTACTGTGATGATAACTAATGACCAAAATCATTAACATAACAATTCCATAGTAACTTTACAGTGAAAACCCCAAGATGATAAACCTACCTGCACAAATCTTTAAAATCGGGGTTTAACTGATCCCTGATCAGTTGTCTTCTTTTGGTATTTAGGTCGCTGAGCAAGAATTGTAGCAACTTGAAAGCATCAGTAGCCAAGGTGAGACATTGTTTAACCTCCTCTCCAAAGACAGGCCGATTTTCCATCTTAGCGGCATTGAGACTGTCCATTAATCTTAGTAATGGTCTACTACTGGGCTACTAACTGAAAATTGTACAAATGATGGGGCTGACCCCCCCGGGGGCCTGAGGGGCGGGGTCAAATGGGGTCAATTTGGCTATATTCCATATAAACGACTTCTTCTCTGAAACTAAGCATGAGATAGCACTCATAATGCAATGGTAGTATCGTTATAGGGTAGGGATTAAAAATTGTACAAATGATGTGGCTGACCCCCCGGGGGCCTGAGGGGCGGGGTCAAATGGGGTCAATTTGGCTATTTCCATATAAACGACTTCTTCTCTGAAACCAAGCATTGGATAGCACCCATAATGCAATGGTAGCATCCTTATAGGGTGGGGATTCAAAATTGTACAAATGAATGGGGCTGACCCCCCGGGGGCCTGAGGGGCGGGGTCAAATGGGGTCAATTTGGCTATTTCCATATAAACGACTTCTTCTCTGAAACTAAGCATGAGATAGCACTCATAATGCAATGGTAGTATCTTTATAGGGTGGGGATTCAAAATTGTACAAATGATGTGGCTGACCCCCCGGGGGCCTGAGGGGCGGGGTCAAAAGGGGTCAATTTGGCTATTTCCATATAAACGACTTCTTCTCTGAAACCAAGCATGGGATAGCACCCATAATGCAATGGTAGCATCCTTATAGGGTGGGGATTCAAAATTGTACAAATGATGGGGCTGACCCCCCGGGGGCCTGAGGGGCGGGGTCAAATGGGGTCAATTTGGCTATTTCCATATAAACGACTTCTTCTCTGAAACTAAGCATGAGATAGCACTCATAATGCAATGGTAGTATCTTTATAGGGTGGGGATTCAAAATTGTACAAATGATGTGGCTGACCCCCCGGGGGCCTGAGGGGCGGGGTCAAAAGGGGTTCAATTTGGCTATTTCCATATAAACGACTTCTTCTCTGAAACTAAGCATGGGATAGCACCCATAATGCAATGGTAGCATCCTTATAGGATGGGGATTCAAAATTGTACAAATGATGGGGCTGACCCCCAGGGGGCCTGAGGGGCGGGGTCAAAAGGGGCCAATTTGGCTATTTCCATATAAACGACTTCTTCTCTGAAACTAAGCATGGTATAGCACCCATAATGCAATGGTAGCATCTTTATAGGGTGGGGATTCAAAATTGTGCAAATGATGGGGCTGACCCCCAGGGGGCCTGAGGGGCGGGGTCGAAAGTGGCCAATTTGGCTATTTCCATATAAACGACTTCTTCTCTGAAACTAAGCACGGTATAGCACCCATAATACAATGGTAGTATCCTTATAGTGTGGGGATTCAAAATTGTGCAAATGATAGGGCTAACCCCCCGGGGGCCTGAGGGGCGGGGTCAAAAGTGGTCAATTTCCATATAAATGACTTTTTCTCTGCAACTTAACATGGGATTACGCTCATAATGCAATGGTTACATCCTTATAGGGTTTGGATTCAAAATTTTGCAAATGATGGGGCTGACCCCCCGGGGGCCTGAAGGGTGGGGTCAAAAGGGGTCAATTTAGCTATTTCCATATAAACGACTTCTTCTCTGCAACTAAGAATGGAAGAGCACTTATAATGCAATGGTAGCATCCTTATAGGGTTGGGATTTGAAATTGTACAAATGATAGGGCTGACCCCCGGGCCTTAGACGGCAATAGATGCGAGGTCAAAAGGTCAATTAGGCTACTATTTTCATATAAATTACTTTGTCTCTGAACCTATGTATTGGATAGCATATTTGTATGGTATCAATAGCATCATTGTATGGTTGTGATTCAAAATTAAACTTTGGGAGTCAATTTGCTTATTTTTCTAATTGTCAGAGTCTTGTGATAATTACTAACAAAAAACCAGGTGAGCGATACAGGCCCTCTGGGCCTCTTGTTTTTTTTTTGTATCTATTTGGAGATTTATGATTTTGACTCAATTAGCCTACCTTTCGTTTTTGACATGGGGTTCACATCTATAGTACTCTAATATAGTACTCTATATAGTTGCCTAATATATAATATATTCGTATTTTTACATATTTCCGATCCGTAATGAAAACGAAATCGATAATAATCTTTTACATCTCTAGAAGTCAATAATTATGTTTTATCATTATTATTTTATGAGGAATTCACAACATTGCATCGAAGCATGGTACGAAAATAACATGTTGCTAGCTTTACTTCACGCAGCTCTTGTGTACTTCCGGTCTACTTCAAAGTGAAAAACATCGATGATATTCAGACTTTAGTGTACATTCTTTCACATTTTTGAGTTATGACAGCATTAAAGAAGGTATAATTTTTTAGCACGATGGAGCGTAGCTTATAGCATACCCCCTAGCTTTGAAAATCACCTTGTGAACAGGATATCTCAAGTTATACACCATTAACAGCAATGAAATTTGGCACAGACATGTAGTTATAGATAAGGACAGAACTGATCAAACTTGGCGACAAACAGACATAAACTGTATTTTTGAGGAATTAAAAATATATTTCATTCCTTCTTTTTTCTATACCCGGTAGTAATATTTAAATGAGAAACACAATGCATTATGGGAAATTATATGGCCCACGGTACCACTTCATACAAAAGAAATATAGTTTAAGAAAAGATTAAGGCAATTAAGAAATATTCATTATTTTTCTATTCTTAAATATGTTACTCAAAGTGTCATATGACATCATAATTACTTGTGTTGGATAATCTATATTCCCTGGACAGTGTCACAAGTCAGGTGCCCTAGTTTCATCTAGATGCTGTTTATAGGCCTATATGTGTGTGTAAATGTGTTACATATACCATTTACTGTTAAAGGGAAAAACAATGGTTGAGAGTTAATTAATGTATTTTGTTATCAAGGCCCTGGGAAAGGCTCGACTGTAGCTGCCAATGTCAATTTGATGACCCGTAGTACACATTCCATTGTGCCGAGACCCAGCCAATACAACTTGTGCATTGTTATTTTAATTGTGAAATTTATATTGTGTTGAAGAAAATGGGATAAAAGATAAGTTATAAATTTCAACGTATTGAAGCAAATTCAGTTTACCTATTATAACCAGGACAGTCAAACATCTTTTTTGTCACCTATAATGAATTAAGCCCTCATCCAGCAGGTATCATTTGAAAGTCTGGTCAACTTAACACTTTGATTATACATAGTTGTACATGTGTGATACCGATTAGCAATCATACAGGAAAAAGTTTCCCCAATTATTTTTTATCATATAACAATATTCTGATAAATTTTGAATTTTATTAAATTTTCTAATATTGAAGTTAAGTTGATGCTATTTGAATTGGTCCCAACAATATTCTTACTAAGAAGATGCTGCTTCTGCATACGCTCACACTAAAATCCTGCTCAGAAAAAAAAAAATCTGCACAAATCAATTTTTTTAGCACGATGGAGCGTAGCTCCATCGTAGCTTATAGCATTCCCCCTAGTTTTGAAAATCACGTTGTGAACAGGATATCTCAAGTTATACACCATTGACAGCAATGAAATTTGGCAGAGACATGTAGTTATAGATAAGGACCGAACTGATAAAACTTGGCGACAAACAGACATAAACTCTATTTTTGAGGAATTAAAATATATTTCATTCCTTCTTTGTCTATAGTAATATTTAAATGAGAAACACAATGCATTATGGGAAATTATATGGCCGACGGTACCACTTCATACAAAAGAAATAAAGTTTTAAGAAAAGATTAAGGCAATTAAGAAATATTCATTATTTTTCTATTCTTAAATATGTTACTCAAAGTGTCATGACATCATAATTATCTGTGTTGGATAATCTATATTCCCTGGACAGTGTCACAAGTCAGGTGACCTAGTTTTTCATCTAGATGCTGTTTATAGGCCTATATGTGTGTGTAAATGTGTTACATATACCATTTACTGTTAAAGGGAAAAACAATGGTTGAGAGTTAATTAATGTATTTTGTTATCAAGGCCCTGGGAAAGGCTCGACTGTAGCTGCCAATGTCAATTTGATTGACCCGTAGTACACATTCCGTTGTGCCGAGACCCAGCCAATACAACTTGTGCATTGTTATCTTAATTGTGAAATTTTATATTGTGTTGAAGAAAAATGAGATAAAAGATAAGTAATTAATTTCAAGGTATTGAAGCAACTTCAGTTTACCTCTTATAACCGGGAAAGCCAAACATCATTGATTTTTTTGACACCTATAATGAATTAAGCCCTCCTCCAGCAGGTATCTTTTAAAAGTCTAGTCAACTTAACACTTTGATTATACATAGTTGTACATGTGTGTTGATTATACATAGTTGTTCATGTGTGATACCGATAAGCAATCATACAGGAAACAGTTTCCCCAATTATTTTTTATCATATAACAATATTCTGATAAATTTGAATAAACAGCATTGTTAAATTTTGAATTTTATTAAATTTTCTAATATTGAAGTTAAGTTGATGCTATTTGAGTTGGTCCCAACAATATTCTTACTAAGAAGATGCTGCTTCTGCATACGCTCACACTAAAATCCTGCTCAGAAAAAAACTGTTCTGCACAAATCAATCTTTTTATAAAACTATTGATCTATATATAATGTGATGAATGACATCTGTCTTGAAAGAATTTTATGATTGTTTTAATACCAACATTGATAACAATTAAATACCAGTGGTCATTTGAATTGTCCTAATTAATTATTAGTTTAAACAGTGCATATGAGTGATAATCAAGAATATTAGTCAAAACCAATTGTTAAACATTAATTAACTGGACCATCGTGCTACGAGGCCATTGGCCTCTTGTTTTATCCCACCATCAACAGATGGTGGGCTGTTCAAATCGCTTTTTGTCCGTGGTCCGTCATTCCGTCAGTCCTTCCATCCGTCCGTCCGTCCGTCCGTCCGTTAACAATTCTTGTTATCGCTATTTCTCACAAAGTACTGAAGGGATCTGTCTCAAATTTTATATGTAGGTTTTCCTAGGGCCCTAGTTGTGCATATTGCATTTTGGGACCAATCGGTTAACAAGATTGCCGCCAGGCAGCCATCTTGGATTTTGGTAGTTAAAGTTTTTTATCGCTATATCTCAGAAAGTACTGAAGGGATCTTTCTCAAATTTCATATGTAGGTTTCCCTAGGGCCCTAGTTGTGCATATTGCATTTTGGGACCAATCGGTTTACAAGATGGCCGCCAGGCATCTTGGATTTTGATAATTAAAGTTTGTTATCATTATATCTCAGAAAGTACTGAAGGGATCTTTCTCAAATTTCATATGTAGGTTCCCCTAGGGACCTAGTTGTGCATATTGCGTTTTGGGAACGATCGGTCAACAAAATGGCCGCCTGGCAGCCATCTTGGATTTTGATATTCAAAGATTGTTATCGCTATATCTCAGAAAGTACTGAAGGGATATGTCTCAAATTTCATATACAGGTTCCCCTAGGGCCTTAGTTGTGCATGTTGCATTTTGGGACCAATTGGTCAACAAGATGGTCGCCAGGCAGCCATCTTGGATTTTGATATTTTAAGTTTGTTATCGCTTTTTCTCAGAAAGTACTGAAGAGATCTGTCTCAAATTTTATTTGCAGGTTCCCCTAGGGCCCTAGTAGTGCATATAGCATTTTGGGACCAATTGGTCAACAAGATGGCCGCCATCTTTGATTTTGATAGTTGAAGTTTGTTACTGCTATTTCTCAGAAAGTACTGAAGCGATCTGTCTCAAATTTTATATGTAGTAACTGTTTGAAAAAGTTTGAAAAGTAGAGAAAAGATCCATCTTTCCTTTTTCAGACATAGATCATTCTTTGGTGGGCGCCAAGATCCCTCTGGGATCTCTTGTTTATAAAACCGTTGATCTATATATAACTTAACATTTGATGAATGACATCTGTCTTGAAAAAATTTTATGATTGTTTTAATACCAACATTGATAACAATTAAATGCCAGTGGTCATTTGAATTGTCCTAATTAATTATTAGTTTAAACAGTGCATATGAGTGATAATCAATAATATTAGTCAAAACCAATCATTGAACATTAATTAACTGGACCATAGTGCTACGAGGCCAATGGCCTCTTGTTGCTTTTGAATGATCGCGATCCACAAATATCAGGAGTAACAAATATTCGTATCTGATCTTTCTCAATGATTCGTGAATACTCGAGTACTCGAATACTCGTTACAGCCCTATAATTTAAGACCAATAATTTCCAAATGCGAATCAAAGTTTTGATATAGAGATAGTCTGTTTTTTCCATTTTAGATTAAATTTTGATATGACAGGGGCTCAGTTGAATCATTAAACTTTGTTTGTTTGTTTGTTTTTATTTTTTTTATCTTTTAATAACATTGCTGTTAAGATTTTTTTTTTTTCAATGAAAGGGTGCAAAATTAATATACCGGGGTAAGTATGATTAAATCAATGTAAATATTTTGCATTAAAAAATAAAAATGCCAAAAAATTAGCGCTCGCATGACATTGGATCCCTTCGCCTCTGAGAATGTCGATTTGGTCTATGTTATTTCATATGGATGTTGGATACAAAGAAACTAAAAATGTGCTATCCTTCCATCCTGTCATAACCTAAGGTACTATCATCAAAACCTTAAATATCTTATTTAGACATCATATTTTTGTGATGTAATATTGTCTTACCCGTTTTACTGGTCATGTTATATCAATTTGTTATTTTTTTTTCTCAGCCGAAGATAATGACCTCCCACCACATTTCCCAACAAGTCCTACAAATATGTCAACTGACGAGTTCAGACATCAGAACCGTGGCTATTTTCAGCCAGGTGCTGCAGCTTTGGAGCATGGTGAAAACACACCAAAGGAAAATGAGGAGGAAACTCAGCCAAAGCATGGCAGCCAATCGGCAAACTCCTCACTACAGAGGACAGAAAACGACCATTTTGTATCGTTAAATCATGTGACAGATAAGAAGCACTTGATGCCTACAAATTACGCGGAGATAGACAAACATAGACTGAAAGATTCTGAGGATGACAAGGGCGGGGCTAATTATATGGGTGATGAAAAAGTCTCACCACATTATTTGGACATGGAGAAAAAGTCTGATTTTGTGGATAAAGATGCCTACAAAGATGAGGCGTATGAAAGTGTTGATCCGTCTAATTATAATAATGCTGCGAAGGACTCAAAAGACAATTCTATAGCTTCAAATTACTCCCAGGATTCGTCGGGGAAGAGCTGACAAACAGAACAAGGGGTTTGGGTCTGACTCTGAAAGCTGTTTCTAATCAGCAGATTTAAACTTGCCTTCTCCTGAAGAAATATCCTAACTTGAAACATGATTGTGCAATTTACTAAGACTGTGTTAGAGTTTCATGGATACTGGTAGCCAATTATCTAGGACCAGACCTAGAAAGACATGTCACATGACTGTCAAATGATAGTGACATGTTCATCATCTAAAACCTGTTGAATTCGAGTGCTTGTGTTGCTATCTCTCACACCTGGCAGCCTTTCGTAAGACTTGAATGCTTAGTTTATTGGTTTACCACCCATCGAGCAGTGGATAAGTAGAGGGAAAGTTCTCGGGTAGAATCTGTTGTGATTTTGCTAAATGCATGTTGGCATAGCACAGCCCTGTGATATGCCATAAAGAGCAAGTGAGACAGGGTGCCGTGCCCATAATTGCACCCACATCAGCTTCTTTGGTAAATCAGTTCTATCCAATTAGAGGTACAACACGCATACTGTAGATCGTTAGCTAAAATTATGCCAGTGTTACAATCAAAACTGCTGCTGTAGCTAGAGAAGACAAAGTGCTATATATGAATAGAGATGTAGCTACATAGATGGTTCAGCTGTAACCTGTAAGGAATGAACCTGTAGAGATAAAGGATCTGAGTTAGGACTAATAACAGTAGCTAGCTGTGATCTATTCCTCATGATCAGTGCTCTGTGATTGTAACAGAGTTTGGTGAGCTGAATCGAGGAGGCAAAGGTTACTTCACAGAGGTACAGATTCTATAATGAGTATCAATATTATGGATGTGGTGCATTTCAGAAAAGAAGGAAGTTTGAATGCTATTCCGGACCAATTTGTGACGGCGATATGGAAAGTGGTGCCTTTTTCTGAGTGGAGGAACTCTCTGTGTACCCCTGATACCGTTATACAGCAAAGTATGACATCTCAAGTCATTGTAGACTAATTAATATCATCAAACTGTTAATTAATGAGTTTACTGTTTGTGATAAGTGGTTACCTTACAGTGTAGTAGAAATACAAATTGAAATTTTTACTCTAACATTATGGAGATGGTTTTAAACATATATATTTATAAGGATACATAAAACTATTCAAGGACTTTGTAATTCATTCATCAATCTGTTACTGGTACTTACTAGAAAATAATATTGAAGATTTTCGTCATTCAGTCCTAATCTATATTTGAA
>NW_027188041.1:0-49914 GCF_041381155.1 Argopecten irradians | reverse complement strand
CGTCTGTGTTTTCAGTCGGTATTGGAGCTGGATAACATTTTCTCTCATAATCCCTTCTTTATGTGTCTAATATATTACTAGGCAGTTAGGAACTGTGTTGCGCCGGGACGAACATTTCGTCTCAAATAATCGGGTCATTAATTTCATTGATTGTTAAGTGAAAGTAGCATTAACTTTTCTCAGATTTTTAAAAGCTGTAAGACTCATTGTTAATTTTGCTTGGGTTCCAATCAAGAAATTTGTCTCACTTATAAATCCCTGGAGTTCCAACGAACAGGTGACAGGGGTCTAATGTCCCTGTGCATTCACAAGTCTTTATATCTTGTGACAAACCTTCCTCCGGATTAACACCAGTTTTTTTTACTATATAATATATATAATCTCATGAAAAGATTACCCTTTATAATGAATAATCTAAGTATTTCTCGATGAAGTCTATTGTCCATCAGTACCCTGTTAGCAAAAGATCTTCCACACACGCTTTTTTTTTGGTTACAGGCGCAGCCCATATTGCCTAGCAAACTCAAGATCATTCAGATAAACTCCTCTTCCCCTCACCCACTTGTTCTATTGCCAGAGCTCAAACTCGATTTGCGCTTTTTCTTAGAAGAGAAGTCTTCTCGGAAGATCTTCCAGCCTATAGACGGAAGGGCTTTCATGAAGTAGAAGAGCTACAATCGAGTGAACAGATGTTATATTCTGGAAGTAGAAAATTGCAAATCAAGTTAGGCTCTGGCGTGGGTAGGCTATGTATAAACGCCCGCCCCTCCAGACTATTGACGAAACCACTCGATCAGTTGATATTATATCTGTCATCAACATATCCAAGGTATTACATCTGTAGCGGGATTGGGATCATCGGTGACCAGGTAGCTCAGTCGGTAAAGCACTCATGATCAGCTAGTGTTCAGAGGGTCCCGGGTTTGAAATCCCGGTCTGGCCGCTACATTTTCGACTCTCCTGTTACAAAATTGGCGCCCAACTATTAATAACCCACGATGGTGGTGTTTTAAAAATAAAATGGTATCGTACGTCTTCGAGCGTCGATGCCTTCGAGAAAGGAGGGAGGAGTGTAGCGGAATTGGACTGGGTCCATCATCGGTGACCAGGTAGCTCAGTCGGAAGAGCACTCAGCTAGTGTTCAGAGGGTCCCGGGTTTGAATCCCGGTCTGGCCGTTACATTTCCTCCTTTCCTGTTACACATCAATTATTTAGTCAACGGTTAGGCCGACAACAACACTAAAACATATGTCAGGCTAGCAAAAACTGGGGATCTTTGGGCGACAATGGATGATTTGGTAGTTTGGGGTCATTTGATGTACATAAAAACGAATCAAGGTACATTGTGTGGCTTTGAAATTAAGCATCGCTCTCTTTGTAGTCTTCAAAGGAAGTCTCTGTAGGTCTGTAAATTGTCAGTTATTTTTCTATGTTTTTTTTTTTTTTTTTTTTGCCTGCATCATCATCGTCTATAGCTTGACTATGATATATTCCAAGGTGAATATAAAGTAAATGTATTTGAGGATGTAATGTAATATTATAAATATTAGTACTTGTAAATGAAACAAATAAAAAATTAAATTGGGCCTCAGACAGAATAAAACTTACAAGGTTGGGCACAACCCTGCATATGATAAAAAGTTACCCATTTGAGTATAACAGTTACCTGTTTGAGTAATCATTAAGTTGCCTTGCCCATAAGAGAAATATTGTTTTAACGAAAAAGATGAAGTTGTTTTAAACTTTTTTATCAAAAAACGGGCGTAATAATTTAGACAAGTCACACATTACTAACATAACATAAATACATTATTAATCAAAATGGGACATAACTTCATTGTTCCTCAATTTCATGGTTTAACACTGTCCACAAAATAAAACCACCTCCATTGCTTGCTACCATGGTGACTAAAAATATTGAACACATGTAAAACTCATTCAAGCTAATGGACCATGAATTGCACTGAATATCCCTAATAGCTATACACCCCATAAAGTCAATGGAGGAGCACCTAATTGTCATATTACAACAAAGTTAAGACAACAGAATTTGATATTTCACCCACAGAAACATAGTCTTTGATCAGATTGTAAGGCATTTCTAAAAAATTATGACGCCCTTTTTTGATAATAATTTTTAAAACATAACATTATTGCATTTTCTTTTCACATAATTAATCAATTAGGTAACTTATTGATTACTGCAAACAGGTAACTGTTACTCAAATGGCCCCCGTAACTGTTACCCATATGCAGGAGGGTTGTGCCCAACCTGCTTACACCAGCCCCACCTTTAACTAACATATGTTGGATTTTTTATTTACAAGTTAAACTGTACTCAATATTATCTTACCGAATTGGATCGTGGCCATACGTTGACGAATTTATTGGCATAGCAGTGGACGATTAGTCCCATACAGCACGCTGTGGAGTTGTAGAATGTTGGAGGAAAACGCACCCATAAACTGTGCCAAAGCGAATCGATGTGAAAAACCAAAACAAATAGTCGACTCAGCGGCAGTTCCATTGAATCAGTCGCTCGTTCGATATCCATTGATGCGCCTATCGTCCTTAATGTTGGTTAAGGTCAGACATTTTTGGTGGATGGAGGTTGTTTCGCTTTGTAACAACCTCTCGTCTCGACTTTAGATCGTCCTTCTGCAGACACCAGACAGTAACTCTCCTTCACTGTTGCCCATATTGATCCGCCGTTCTGTTGCCGACATTTAAATACTTACATCCATTCAGATGTCTTAAGATGCACGACTTATGTAAGTCTTTTAAGTGACTAAAAATTCGACTGTCATCATCAATTTGCAGAATTCCAAATCTTACCACACGGTAACAAAGGTGTTCACATGGATTTAACAAATCATCTTCATGTTTGCCAGAAAAAGTTTACGGAAGTTTTGACAATCTTATGATAATCGGAAGTTTCTAAAAATGGGGTTAACCTCTAGTTGAACCATCCGAGGGCCTATAAAGGCCCAATGGGCCCATAACACCTTTCCGATCTTTTCCTTAATTAAATTTCCAAAATGAAAATTGTAATAAAGACTAATTTATAATTTTTTAGAGTCGCAAAAATAACTTTATTTTTGATCAATATACACTTATTATCACCTTTCTGATCAATCAAATTAGAATAAATTAAAATTTTAATCTTCATCTTTATCGAAGCGGGTCGTTACTTATAAATCCTTTTATCATTTGTGTCCTATACAGGGGCGTAGGAAGAGGGGGGGGGGGGCAACTGGCCCCACCCCCCTTTGGATTCCGTTTACCCAGGAAGGGGGGGGGGGGGGCAAACATGTCTTTTTGCCCCCCCCATTTTTCGCCCGACTGTTTTTGTTAATTTTCCTCTAAAAAATGCTTATTTGAAAGAAAAAATTGGGTCTCTTCATTACACATTGCTTGTCGTCACTTCTTGGGCTAGAAAATTTTCCGCTGCGGGAGCCGCATTTCCTTAAACGTTTCTTGAAGCACATAATGTCACACCTTAATAGTGAGAAATTCATTACACACAAACTCGATCTAAAATGTCCATCAATGGATTCTATGTGGCGTATTTAAAAAAAATATCTCTTAAAATGTTCAATATGTTTATATCGTCTTAGTAGACAATTAATCATTTTTTATGTTACATCAACAATGTTGCCGTTGGTTGTGAATGCCGGGTATATTACAGATCGAAGTAGGGTTAAGCATAATGTCTATGACGACACAATTATCATCATTACGTAAAGATGCAGGTAGCTTTACGTATCGAAAAATTACCATAGTTACAAGAAAGCTTTATACACATTTAAACTTTATCGTATAAAATCCTATCTCAGCCATTCTAAATCGTAAATTTTTTTCCCGGGGGAGACCCCCGGACCCCCCCTACTACACCAATATTCTCACGCAAGTTACTTTGAGGCGCTCGCAAAATCTAAGGCCATTCTAAATCGTAATTTTTTAGTATCCCAGGGGGAGACCCCTTAGTAACCCCCCTAACACCAAGTTCTCAACGCCTCTTTGGGCGCTCGCAAAATTGCATCAAAAATGCATCGTATAAAACTCATATCTGCCATTCTAAGAATCGTATTTTTTTTTCCGGGGGAGAACCCCGGACCCCCAAACACCAATACAGTTTTGCAGCTGCTCAGGGCGAATCGCAAAATCATCAAAATAACATAAAAACAATCATCCCGGGGGTCACCCTCAGATCCTAATAAAAATACCCAAAATCTCGCGCCTTCGGACGCTCTCACGATATTCGGCCACTTTGCGTATTCGTTAAATTTCCTTTTAGGCGTCCCCACTGTCTAGTATCCTGTGTTACAAGGATTAAACTTTAGTTTGATATATGGAAAAATGTTCATAAAGGCATATATTATTTGGTTGGCAGTTGAATGAATCTCTCTCTGTAGGTATTTAGTTGTGCCGTTTTTTTTTTTTAAGTTTATTTTTTTTACAAAATATTGAGGACCTTTGCCCCAATTGGTGCCACATGAAATGTTTCATCTTCCTACGCCACTGCCTTATGTTACCGTGCGTCAAAGCTTACATAACTCATGTGCCCAAAAGTATTATTAAATGTTTATTTGATTGTCCTATATATTCCATTTTTTTTTTACATTTTTTTTCTTCGATTTCATTACAAAATGTCGTCTCATGATATTTGAGGAAATTTTAATTTGTTTGCCATCACATGAAGTTTTGCGAAAAATCCACTGTATGAATACCGGATGTTGCGACCGCCGAAGCCGAGAGAGATTTATTTTGAAAAACCCACGGTAAACATGTAATCAAGGTTATCGTAACTTTCGCACCGATTATGAAGATTGTCGGGGGAAAGTAATATGATATATATATATTACATTATCCTTTGATACTAATTTGTACTTCTTCGAAATTGACACCCATATAATTACCTGAAAATAGATCGAATCAGTGACCATAGCAAGTACTCTGTTGTGGCCTGAGTGTCTCGCAAATTGTTTGATTAATTAACTCGTAGCTATCATCTTTCACTTAAGGTGCTTAATTTAATCGATGTTGTCCACTAAAGACCTCCACTTGATTTTTTGATGCTTTAATTCAAATGTACTTCTCATAGAAAGCGCATTCGAATTTCCAGAAAACAAATTAAACAAGGGATCGATAATCAAATACATTGGTACCGAACTTGGACACGGTACTGTATGGGCTTGTAGCGAGAAGACATGTATTTTGATGACACACGATTTTGGTTTTATAGTGACTGTATGCACAAATGGATTAATTATTCTGTCCTGTTATGAAAATTTTAAGACCCTCTTTTCAGCCCTACAGATGGGATAACTACTGATGGATAAATGGAGTTAAATGTATTGCCAAGAGAGGAGCAAAGATTTTGGTTACATCATTAAGATACCACTCTAAACAGTACATTATGTTATACGATGTACTCTTACGAAAATACATCTTTAGCAAGAGCAGTGAAAAAAACAAATGAATTTTCCAAACAATTCCAGCAGAAATAAGCTTTCGGGAAGAAGTATCAAAAGGTCTCGTATGATGACCGCCCTGTGGTGTTTTACACATAGATTGATTTGACCCTCAATTCCCAACCTAATAAATACAATGCAAACAGTACTGTCAGACGACTGATCTGGAACCGATGTCCATGATCAATCGGACAATGCTTATCTTCATTGACAGTTTACAGCCAGTAGTGCTAATAATCCAAATTTATCTAACGATCGGTTGAGTACCGAACTTGAGAAGATTTTTTTGTCAATCAAACTCACATGTTTTCCCAGAACCACGTATGGCTAAAAGTTTGCGATTTACCTTCCCAATATCAGGACCATAAAAAACTAGGATTTCGGTTATTTGACCCAGGTTTCAGTTCGGCTTAAGAAAAATTAAAACATTCAAAACATCTACAATTTGTTTCTGTCTGTCAAATCTTAAAAATAAAGCTGTCATACGGATCAATTCATGCAGGTGCAAAGATTTTCTGAAGGTGACAATATTCAATGTGTCTACTTGACCGAATATCGAATGCGTATCAAGTGCAACTTTACAATATTGAAATAGAAAAGTATGTCATTAGGGAATAATTAATTTAGATGGCGGGCTGAATTATTAGAAAAATAGGTTATTCTTGGATATACGGAATCAGCACCACAGAAAAATGTAACAGATTTTGTCAGACCCAGATAAGTAAACATAGATCAATTTCATGCAAGTTTCCAGACCCAAATCGCATGAATCAACTTTCTTTTGAGATAAGTTCAAAATATTTTTTCAAGACTTGAACTGTATTGAAAACGGCTGGCTTGATGACTTTAAGTACACCATTCAAACTTGGATTAAGGAATTGACCCGAATTTGGATTATAACATAACACGCAACTTTCTAATAAACTAATTATAGTCAGGATTCACAATTTCATCACACAGTTTCAGCCCAAATAGACCGGGATGAGAACATGAGAATCAATTAAGTTCAAAAACTTGTACGCCTTTTCCAAGTTTAATGGCCAATGGCTAAGTCGGCCCAAACCAGAAGATTGGATTTCGATTGAATTTCGAAAAAATAACCAACAATTAAGTTGTTGCGGGACTTATGTTTTATGGGATCATTTCATCAAGAGCTACATTATAATTCAAAATCCTACTTACGAATAGACCACCATTTGCGGCATTGATAAGATACCAAATTCCGGTTCACCTAGTTTGAAAGCATTGTTACAAGATAACGGCTTCTGAGGGAGCCATAGCTTGGATTTGAATGGATTAACGACCCGAAATATAACAAATGTCACGTTTGTAAGGGACCAGCTACCTGAATTGTCAGATCATTTCATGGCAAGTTTCAGCCAAATCGCACCAGAAGAACTTAAGAAGAAGTTCAAAATGTGTTTTTCAAGATGGCGGCTGTGGCGGCCATCTTGGATTTTCGGATCGACCCGAAAAATAACAACACTTTGTCGGGACCATGTCAGGATCATTTCATGCAAGTTTCAGCCAAATCGCACCGGTAGAACTTGAGAAGAAGTTCAAAATGTGTTTTCAAGATGGCGGCTGTGGCGGCCATCTTGGATTTCGGATCGACCCGAAAAATAACAACACTTTGTCGGGACCATGTCAGGATCATTTCATGCAAGTTTTCAGCCAAATCGCACCCGTAGTAGAACTTGAGAAGAAGTTCAAAAATGTGTTTTCAAGATGGCGGCTGTGGCGGCCATCTTGGATTTCGGATCGACCCGAAAAATAACAACACTTTGTCGGGACCATGTCAGGATCATTTCATGCAAGTTTCAGCCAAATCGCACCGGTAGAACTTGAGAAGAAGTTCAAAATGTGTTTTCAAGATGGCGGCTGTGGCGGCCATCTTGGATTTCGGATCGACCCGAAAAATAACAACACTTTGTCGGGACCATGTCAGGATCATTTCATGCAAGTTTCAGCCAAATCGCACCGGTAGAACTTGAGAAGAAGTTCAAAATGTGTTTTCAAGATGGCGGCTGTGGCGGCCATCTTGGATTTCGGATCGACCCGAAAAATAACAACACTTTGTCGGGACCATGTCAGGATCATTTCATGCAAGTTTCAGCCAAATCGCACCGGTAGAACTTGAGAAGAAGTTCAAAATGTGTTTTCAAGATGGCGCCTGTGGCGGCCATCTTGGATTTCGGATCGACCCGAAAAATAACAACACTTTGTCGGGACCATGTCAGGATCATTTCATGCAAGTTTCAGCCAAATCGCACCGGTAGAACTTGAGAAGAAGTTCAAAATGTGTTTTCAAGATGGCGGCTGTGGCGGCCATCTTGGATTTCGGATCGACCCGAAAAATAACAACACTTTGTCGGGACCATGTCAGGATCATTTCATGCAAGTTTCAGCCAAATCGCACCGGTAGAACTTGAGAAGAAGTTCAAAATGTGTTTTCAAGATGGCGGCTGTGGCGGCCATCTTGGATTTCGGATCGACCCGAAAAATAACAAACACTTTGTCGGGACCATGTCAGGATCATTTCATGCAAGTTTCAGCCAAATTTTCACCGGTAGAACTTGAGAAGAAGTTCAAAATGTGTTTTTCAAAGATGGCGGCTGTGGCGGCCAATCTTGGATTTCGGATCGACCCATTAAAATTTTCCATTAACAACAAGGTTTTAGGGCCAAACTACAAGTCAGGATCATTAGTCATCTAAAAGATTCAGCCAAATCGCACCGGTAAAAAACAAGTAAGAAGTTGGTAAAATGTCAGGATTGTAAACTTTCATTTGATGGCGGCTTTGCATTCAGCCAAAAATTGTTTTTGGATGAAAACAACATTTGGTAAAAACTCATGCACAATGTTGATGAAGGATCATTTCAAAATGTTTAGAAAGATTGAGAAAACGTTCAAAATTTTATTTGTTTCAAATAACGATCTTTTGGAAAATTTCGGATCGACCCACGCAAAAAAAACACAACACATTGTCGGGAGACATATGTCAGGATCATTTCAAAATGCAAGTTTCAGCAAATCGCAACAAGTGGTAACTTGAGAAAGTAGTTCAAAATGTGTTTTCAAGATGGCGGCTGTGGCGGCCATCTTGGATTTTGGATCGACCCGAAAAATAACAACACTTTGTCGGTACCATATGTCAGGATCATTTCATGCAAGTTTCAGCCAAATTGCACCGGTAGAACTTGAGAAGAAGTTCAAAATTGTGTTTTCAAGATGGTGGCTGTGGCGGCCATCTTGGATTTCGGATCGACCCGAAAAATAACAACACAGGAACTCATTGTCGGGACCATGTCAGGATCATGCAAGTTTCAAATCGCACCGGTAAAATTGAGAAGAAGTTCAAAATGTGTTTTCAAGATGGCGGTGGCGGCCATCTTTGATTTCGGATCGACCCGAAAAATAACAACACTTTGTCAACCATGTCAGGATCATTTCATGCAAGTTTCAGCCAAATCGCACTAGTAGAACTTGAGAAGAAGTTTTCAAAATGTGTTTTCAAAATGACGGATTTCGGATCGAGCCCGAAAAACAACACTTTGTCGGGACCATGTCAGGATCATTTCATGCAAGTTTCAGCCAAATCGCACTGGTAGAACTTGAGAAGAAGTTCAAAATGTGTTTTCAAGATGGCGGCTGTGGCGGCCCATCTTGGATTTTCGGATCGACCCGAAAAATAACAACACTTGTCGGGACCATGTCAGGATCATTTCATGCAAGTTTCAGCCAAATCGCACTTTTTAGAACTTGAGAAGAAGTTCAAAATGTGTTTTTCAAGATGGCGGCTGTGGCGGCCATCTTGGATTTCGGATCGACCCGAAAAATAACAACACTTTGTCGGGACCATGTCAGGATCATTTCATGCAAGTTTCAGCCAAATCCCACTGGTCAAACTTGAGAAGAAGTTCAAAATGTGTTTTCACGGATGGCGGCTGGACGGCCGGATAGTGGACGGCCATCATGATGACTCGGATAGAATAAAATCAAAGGCACTTTGTCGGCAAACAGCATCAAAAAATCAATTTTCAAATACATTAAAATGGAAGAATTCAAAATGTTTGCAAGATCAATTTTTCCTTTGAATTTGCATCTAATCATGCAAAAGGGGTTGGGAAGGAAGGGGCCATAGTGGATACAAATTTGAAAAATTCATAATCCAAAAATTTTCCCATGGTAGAACTTGAAGGTCATTGATTTTCAAGGGCGGCAAACTACAAAGTGGCAGGCATTATATCAGGATAAAAGATCGACCCGAAGGATTAAAACACTGATTGTCAAACGTTTATTTTCAGATCAATTAAAAGGGTTTCATGGAAGAATAAAAATAGTTTTTAGCTAAAACACATGAGAAAACTTGGGCAATGTTGAGATGAAAAGTTCAGAAATGAAATCTTGAAATTGATAATAGATTGGCCAACGTTGTCATTTTTGTATTTCGAAATTTCCGATCGATCAGAAAATATAAAAATACAACATTTGTCTCACATGTCAGGAAACAAAGTTTCATGCAAGTTTCAGGAGCCATAATTTAACCAATCTCGTCATATGTTTAACAAATGAATGCACAATAGGGTAACAATTGAGAAGTTCAAAATGTTTTTCAAGATGGCGGCTGTGGCGGCCATCATTGGCTTTTCGTATCGACCCCGAAAAAATCAGAACACTTTGTCAGGGACCATGTCAGGATCATTTCATGCAAGTATCAGCCGAAAGCGCAAACTGGTAGAACTTGAGAAAGAAGTTCAAAATGTGTATTTCAAGATGGCGGCTTGTGGCGGCCCTCTTGGATTTCGGATCAACCCGAGAAAAAATAACAACACTCTGTCGGGACCATGTCAGGATCATTTCATGCAAGTCACAGCCAAATCGCACCGGTAGAGAACTTGAGAGAAGAAGTTCAAAATAAAAAAAAAAGAGGGGGGGGGGGGGGGGGGGGGGGGGGGGGTGGGGGGGGGGGGGGGGGGGGGGGGGGGGAAAAAAATATTTTCAAGATGGCGGCCAATGGCGGCCATCTTGGATTTCGGATCGACCCGAAAAATACCAACACTTTGTCGGAACCATGTCAGGACATTTCATGCAAGTTTCAGCCAAATCGGCACTAGTAGAACTTGAGAAAGAAAGTTCAAAATGTGTTTTCAAGATGGCGGCTGTGGCGGCCATCTGGATTTTCGACCCGAAAAAAAACAACACTTTGTCGGGACCATGTCAGGATCATTTCATGCAAGTTTCAGCCAAATCGCACTGGTAGAACTTGAGAAAAAGTTCAAAATGTGTTTTCAAGATGGCGGCTGTGGCGGCCATCTTGGATTTCGGATCGACCCGAAAATAACAACACTTTAGTTCGGACCATGTCAGGATCATTTTTTATGCAAGTTTCAGCCAAATCGCACTTGTAGAACTTGAGAGAAGAAGTTCAAAATGTGTTTTCAAGAATGGCGGCTGTGGCGGCCATCTTGGATTTCGGATCGACCCGAAAATAACAACACTTTGTCGGGACCATGTCAGGATCATTTCATGTAAGTTTCAGCTGAAATCCCACTGGTCAAACTTGAGAAGAAGATTGGAAATGTGTTGAAAAGTTCAACGGACGGCGGACGGCGCACAGACGACGGACGATGCATGATGACTATAGAATAAAATCAGCAAACAGCATAAAAATCAATTTCAAATGTTTCATGGATACATGTTAATGGTGTTATGTTTGCGCCCCAATTTTCCTTTGTTTGCATCTAAAAATGCCTATAGGGTTGAGAAGAAGGGGCCATAGGTGGATACAAATGAACAAGCATTTAAACGGTCATCTGTCTACCCTTGAAATAGTAAAAATAATCTATTTGTATGGTGTCAGGATCATTTTCAATTTCAACAAATTTTTTTCAAACAAGAGGCCCAAGGCCTTTAAATATAGGAAACTTATTTATACATAGTGTCATGGTTGGTCATCTTCGATTTGGATCAAACCAGAGATGTAACAATACTTTGTCTGGACCATGTCAGGATCATTTCATGCAAGTTTCAGCCAAATCCACTTCGTAGAACTTGAGAATAAGTTCAAAATGTGTTTTTCAAGATGGCGGCTGTGACGGCCATCTTGGATTTCGGATTGACCCGAAAAATAACAACACTTTGTCGGGACCATGTCAGGATCATTTCATGCAAGTTTCAGCCAAAACGCACAAGTAGAACTTGAGAAGAAGTTCAAAATGTGTTTTCAAGATGGCGGCTGTGGCGGCCATCTTGGATTTCGGATCGACCCGAAAAAATAACAACACTTTGTCGGGACCATGTCAGGATCATTTCATGCAAGTTTCAGCCAAATCGCACCGGTAGAACTTGAGAAGAAGTTCAAAATGTGTTTTCAAGATGGCGGCTGTGGCGGCCATCTTGGATTTCGGATCGACCCGAAAAATAACAACACTTTGTCGGGACCATGTCAGGATCATTTCATGCAAGTTTCAGCCAAATCGCACCGGTAGAACTTGAGAAGAAGTTCAAAATGTGTTTTCAAGATGGCGGCTGTGGCGGCCATCTTGGATTTCGGATCGACCCGAAAAATAACAACACTTTGTCGGGACCATGTCAGGATCATTTCATGCAAGTTTCAGCCAAATCGCACCGGTAGAACTTGAGAAGAAGTTCAAAATGTGTTTTCAAAGATGGCTAAGATGGCGGCTGTGGCGGCCATCTTGGATTTCGGATCGACCCGAAAAAATAACAACACTTTGTCGGGACCATGTCAGGATCATTTCATGCAAGTTTCAGCCAAATCGCACCGGTAGAACTTGAGAAGAAGTTCAAAATGTGTTTTCAAGATGGCGGCTGTGGCGGCCATCTTGGATTTCGGATCGACCCGAAAATAACAACACTTTGTCGGGACCATGTCAGGATCATTTCATGCAAGTTTCAGCCAAATCGCACCGGTAGAACTTGAGAAGAAGTTCAAAATGTGTTTTCAAGATGGCGGCTGTGGCGGCCATCTTGGATTTCGGATCGACCCGAAAAAAATAACAACACTTTGGGTCATTTCATGCAAGTTTCAGCCAAATCGGACAATGTCAAAATTGAGAAGAAGTTCAAAATCATTTCAGATGGCAAGCAAGTTTTAGTAATCAGCCAAATTGATTTCGGATCAGAAAAATAACAACACTGGATTCGAACCAAAGTTCAAAAATTTCATGTTTTCAAGATGGCCAAAGTGGCGGCACATCTAGAACTTCCTTGGAATCGAAAATGTAAATTCAACAACAACTTTGTCAGGGACCATGTCAGGATCATTTCATGCAAGTTTCAGCCAAATCGCACCGGTAGAACTTGAGAAGAAGTTCAAAATGTGTTTTCAAGATGGCGGCTGTGGCGGCCATCTTGGATTTCGGATCGACCCGAAAAATAACAACACTTTGTCGGGACCATGTCAGGATCATTTCATGCAAGTTTCAGCCAAATCGCACTGGTAGAACTTGAGAAGAAGTTCAAAATGTGTTTTCAAGATGGCGGCTGTGGCGGCCATCTTGGATTTCGGATCGACCCGAAAAATAACAACACTTTGTCGGGACCATGTCAGGATCATTTCATGCAAGTTTCAGCCAAATCGCACCGGTAGAACTTGAGAAGAAGTTCAAAATGTGTTTTCAAGATGGCGGCTGTGGCGGCCATCTTGGATTTCGGATCGACCCGAAAAATAACAACACTTTGTCGGGACCATGTCAGGATCATTTCATGCAAGTTTCAGCCAAATCGCACTGGTAGAACTTGAGAAGAAGTTCAAAATGTGTTTTCAAGATGGCGGCTGTGGCGGCCATCTTGGATTTCGGATCGACCCGAAAAATAACAACACTTTTGTCGGGACCATGTCAGGATCATTTCATGCAAGTTTCAGCCAAATCGCACCGGTAGAACTTGAGAAGAAGTTCAAAATGTGTTTTCAAGATGGCGGCTGTGGCGGCCATCTTGGATTTCGGATCGACCCGAAAAATAACAACACTTTGTCGGGACCATGTCAGGATCATTTCATGCAAGTTTCAGCCAAATCGCACCGGTAGAACTTGAGAAGAAGTTCAAAATGTGTTTTCAAGATGGCGGCTGTGGCGGCCATCTTGGATTTTGGATCGACCCGAAAAATAACAACACTTTGTCGGGACCATGTCAGGATCATTTCATGCAAGTTTCAGCCAAATCGCACCGGTAGAACTTGAGAAGAAGTTCAAAATGTGTTTTTCCAAGATGGCGGCTGTGGCGGCCATCTTGGATTTTGGATCGACCCGAAAAATAACAACACTTTTGTCGGACCATGTCAGGATCATTTCATGCAAGTTTCAGCCAAATCGCACTGGTAGAACTTGAGAAGAAGTTCAAAATGTGTTTTCAAGATGGCGGCTGTGGCGGCCATCTTGGATTTCGGATCGACCCGAAAAATAACAACACTTTGTCGGGACCATGTCAGGATCATTTCATGCAAGTTTCAGCCAAATCGCACTGGTAGAACTTGAGAAGAAGTTCAAAATGTGTTTTCAAGATGGCGGCTGTGGCGGCCATCTTGGATTTCGGATCGACCCGAAAAAATAACAACACTTTGTCGGGACCATGTCAGGATCATTTCATGCAAGTTTCAGCCAAATTGCACCGGTAGAACTTGAGAAGAAGTTCAAAAATGTGTTTTTATCAAGATGGCGGCTGTGGCGGCCATCTTGGATTTCAGATCGACCCGAAAAATAACAACACTTTGTCGGGACCATGTCAGGATCATTTCATGCAAGTTTCAGCCAAATCGCACTGGTAGAACTTGAGAAGAAGTTCAAAATGTGTTTTCAAGATGGCGGCTGTGGCGGCCATCTTGGATTTCGGATCGACCCGAAAAATAACAACACTTTGTCGGGACCATGTCAGGATCATTTCATGCAAGTTTCAGCCAAATCGCACCGGTAGAACTTGAGAAGAAGTTCAAAATGTGTTTTCAAGATGGCGGCTGATGGCGGCCATCTTGGATTTCAGATCGACCCGAAAAATAACAACACTTTGTCGGGACCATGTCACGATCATTTCATGCAAGTTTCAGCTAAATCGCACCAGTAGAACTTGAGAAGAGAAGTTCAAAATGTGAAATGTTAAACGCACGGCGGACGGCGGACGGCGGACGACGGATCGGACGAAACATGGACGACTATAGGACATCCTGACCCTTCGGGTCAGATGACCTAATAAAAGGGTTTGCATGGGATAAAATAGTTTTGGCTAAAACACATGAGAAAACTCATGCACAATGTTGATGAAACGATGAAATGTTGAGTTGATACGATGAGAAAAACGTTCATATTTTGTTTTATAAATACCGATCTGATTGAGAAAGATTGAAAATACGAATTATGTCTCTCACGGCATGAAACAAAGTGTACATGTCGGAGACTTCGTAGTATACCTATCTCGTATGTGTTTTAAAATCAATATAAATGCAATAAAACAAGTGGTAGCACTTGAGAAGTTCAAAATGTGTTTTCAAGATGGCGGCTGTGGCAGCCATCTTGGATTTTGTATCGACCCGAAAAAATCAGAACACTTTTGTCAGACCATGTCAGGATCATTTCATGCAAGTTTCAGCCAAATCGCACTGGTAGAAACTTGAGAAGAAGTTCAAAATGTGTTTTCAAGATGGTGGCTGTGGCGGCCATCTTGGATTTCGGATCAACCCGAAAAATAACAACACTTTGTCGGGACCATGTCAGGATCATTTCATGCAAGTTTCAGCCAAATCGCACCGGTAGAACTTGAGAAGAAGTTCAAAATGTGTTTTCAAGATGGCGGCCATCTTGGATTTCGGATCGACCCGAAAAATAACAACACTTTGTCGGGACCATGTCAGGATCATTTCATGCAAGTTTCAGCCAAATCGCACTGGTAGAACTTGAGAAGAAGTTCAAAATGTGTTTTCAAAATGACGGCTGAAAACACTTTGTCGGGACAATGTCAGGATCATTTCATGCAAGTTTCAGCCAAATCGCACTGGTAGAACTTGAGAAGAAGTTCAAAATGTGTTTTCAAGATGGCGGCTGTGGCGGCCATCTTGGATTTCGGATCGACCCGAAAAATAACAACACTTTGTCGGGACCATGTCAGGATCATTTCATGCAAGTTTCAGCCAAATCGCACTTGTAGAACTTGAGAAGAAGTTCAAAATGTGTTTTTCAAGATGGCGGCTGTGGCGGCCATCTTGGATTTCGGATCGACCCAAAAAATAACAACACTTTGTCGGGACCATGTCAGGATCATTTCATGTAAGTTTCAGCTGAAAATCCCACTGTCAAACTTGAGAAGAAGATTGAAGTGTGAAAAGTTTACGGACGGCGGACGGCGCACGACGACGGACGAAGCATGATGACTATAGAATAAAATCAGCAAACAGCATAAAAATCAATTTCAAATACATGGTAAAATGGTGTTATGTTTGCGCCCCAATTTTCCTTTGTTTGCATCTAATATGCCAAGGGGTTGGGAAGGAAGGGGCCATAGGTGGATACAACTGAAAAAAAGGCATCTGGCATAATCCATTAAAATTTTCCATGACAACTAAGGTCATTTAGGGCCAAACTACAAGTCAGGCATTAGTATCAGGATAAAAGATCGGGGTAAGAAAAGGCAAGTAAGGATTAAAACACAGATTGTAAACGTTTATTTGATAATAAAAGGGTTTGCATGGGATAAAATAGTTTTGGCTAAAACACATGAGAAAACTCATGCACAATGTTGATGAAACGATGAAATGTTGAGTTGATACGATGAGAAAACGTTCATATTTTGTTTAAAATACCGATCTGATTGAGAAAATTGAAAATACGATTATGTCTCACGGCATGAAACAAAGTGTACATGTCGGAGACATCGTAGTACTTATCTCGTATGTGTTTTAAAATCAATATAATGCAATAAAACAAGTGGTAGCACTTGAGAAGTTCAAAATGTGTTTTTCAAGATGGCGGCTGTGGCAGCCATCTTGGATTTTGTATCGACCCGAAAAATCAGAACACTTTGTCAGGACCATGTCAGGATCATTTCATGCAAGTTTCAGCCAAATCGCACTGGTAGAACTTGAGAAGAAGTTCAAAATGTGTTTTTTCAAGATGGTGGCTGTGGCGGCCATCTTGGATTTCGGATCAACCCGAAAAATAAGAACACTCTGTCGGGACCATGTCAGGATCATTTCATGCAAGTCTCAGCCAAATCGCACCGGTAGAAACTTGAGAAGAAGTTCAAAATGTGTTTTCAAGATGGCGGCCATCTTTGATTTCGGATCGACCCGAAAAATAACAACACTTTGTCGGAACCATGTCAGGATCATTTCATGCAAGTTTCAGCCAAATCGCACTAGTAGAACTTGAGAAGAAGTTCAAAATGTTGTTTTCAAAATGACGGCTGAAAACACTTTGTCGGGACTATGTCAGGATCATTTCATGCAAGTTTCAGCCAAATCGCACTGGTAGAACTTGAGAAGAAGTTCAAAATGTGTTTTCAAGATGGCGGCTGTGGCGGCCATCTTGGATTTCGGATCGACCCGAAAAATAACAACACTTAGTCCGGGACCATGTCAGGATCATTTTTATGCAAGTTTCAGCCAAATCGCACTTGTAGAACTTGGCATGTAGGAGGATCCTCCCCTCCCAATATATAGGAGTGTGTAAAATATGTGTGTCCAATTCGGAGCCGAGAGAGAACAACTTCCTCTCTGTGGTCTCTGCAAGTGTGGTGGATGTGTTTTCATAACCATATTATACAATGAACTCTAATTATCGTGTGTGGTCAGTGTAAAGAGAACAATAACTTTTGTTTTAAAATTGTCTATTTACATTATGTGGTTTGTTAAGCTCTCCTTCAAATATATCAACATACCCATAGAATGAAAAGGAAACGCAATCAATTTGTTAACAATTGCTTTGAAACTTGAATAACATTAATATGTACACTGTTCTTGAAATTTTATTCCAGATAAATTACCATTATTTTGCTACCAATGCATTAATCTTTTTCTATTAGTATAGATAATCCTAATACTAAATTATGAGTACTGACACAAAAACATGTTTCTGTCTCATTTATTTTCCATAATATACATCCAATAAAATTTCAATATAGAAAATGATTGATTTTCCCCCGCCAAAAATACAAAGTCTCAAGTGACCTATTCTAATCGCCTTTTTTGTCGTCGTGCGTCGTATATATCCGTAAACAATTTACATTTTCGACTTCTTCTCCAAAACTGCTGAAGCAATTTCAATGAAATTTTGCACAAACCTTCTAAGGCATAAGGCCAATCAAAATTGTGAATTATATGATCCCCACCCCCCAGGGGGCTGTGGGAGGGGCCAAAGGGGTAAAATTGAGTAAAAAATTTCAAAAAATCTTCTTCTCTACTCACAGATGTGGTAGAATCAAATACTCTTCATAGATAGAAAGGTCTTAAGGTCCTTTACAAAAATTGTGAATCATATGACCCTGGGGTCTCTAGTTCCCTCCTTGGGAGGGGGTTAAGTTTTACTATACTTTATATTGAGAAACACATTTTTGCGCATTATTTGGTCATTTGTAATAGGAAAATGAGTCAAATGTTGTCAGAATTATCAGTATGAGATTGCCATTTAATCCTATTAACAAATTTTCTATAACTGACCCCCAGGGGCCTTAGAGGCAGGGTCAAAAGGGTGTCAAATAGGCTAAAACTTCAAAAATCTTCTTCTGAAATTCTGGATATGGTAGAATCAAATACTTTTCATAAATAGAAAGGTCTTAAGGTCCTTTACAAAAATTGTGAATTATATGACCCTGGGGTCTCACGTTTCCCCCTGGGGAGGGGGTCAAGTTTACTATAGTTTATATAGGGAAAACACATTTATGAGCATTTTTTTCTCAATTTTCATTGGAAACGAGTCAAACTTGGTTAGAATTATTAGCCTGAGATAGCATTTTAATATCATATCCACATTGGTCCTGGCCGACCCCCTGGGGGCAGGGGGGGCTAAAAAAGGGTCAAATAGGCTAAAACTTCAAAAATCTTCTTCTGAAATTCTGGAAATGGTAGAAACAAATACTTTTCATAAATAGAAAGGTCTTAAGGTCCTTTACAACAATTGTGAATTATATGACCCTGGGTCTTCTGTTTCCCCTTGGGGAGGGGGGTCAAGTTTACTATAGTTTTATATAGGGAAAACACATTTATGAGCATCTTTTGCTCAATTTTCATTGGAAACGAGTCAAACTTGGTTAGAATTATTAGCCTGAGATAGCATTTTAATATCATATCCATATTGGTCCAGGCCGAACCCCTGGGGGTAGAGGGGCGGGGCCAAAAAAGGTCAAATAGGCTAAAACTTCAAAAATATTCTTTTAAAATTCTGGAAATGCATAATAAAGATACACTTTATAGATATGAAAAGATCTTAAAGTTTGTTTATAAAAATTGTAAATTATATGACCCTGGGGTCTCCTGTTTCCCCTTGGGGAGGGGGTCAAGTTTACTATAGTTTATATAGGATAAAAACACATTAATGAGCATTTTTTGCTCAATTTTCATAGGAAATGAGTCAAAGTTGGTTAGAATTATTAGCCTGAGATAGCATTTTAATATCATATCCACATTGGTCCTGGCCGACCCCCTGGGGGCAGGGGGCTAAAAAAAAGGGTCAAATAGGCTAAAACTTCAAAAATCTTCTAAAATTCTGGATATAGTAGAATCAAATAATTATAGATGGAAAGGTCTTCTGTGAATTATATGATCTTGGGGTCTCACGTTACCCCCTGGGGAGGGGTTGAGTTTACTTTAGTTTATATAGGAAAAACATTTGTGAACATTATTTGCCCAATTTTCGTAGGAAATTAGTCAAACTTGATTAGAATTATTAGCCGAAGATATAGCATTTTAACATCCATATCCGTCCTCGATGACCTCCTGGGGGGACCAGAGGGGCAGAACCAAACAGGGTCAAATTGATTAAAATTTCAAAAATACCTCTAAGTTCACAGGTTTTGATGGAAGCAAATACTCTTCATAGTCTAAAAAAGATCAAATTTATAAATCACTGACCAACTTCAAGGCCCAGCATATAGTGTTTATATGTCTTTAATTTGTTTCATTAGTTGTTTCATTATATATTCTAACTCAGGTGACCGTTAAGGCCCATGGGCCTCGTATTTTTGTAGATTCCACAGTAAGGAAATTCAACAATGTCACAACCCTGTCAGCTGGAGAATCTTGCAACATCACGGAATGTCAAGATATTGGAATGGTGGCTCAGCCTGCCGAACAAAAACTGTATGACAACAAAACTATTCAGGTCCAATCAGTGTCCTCAAAAGAGGCTTACAAAAGTGGGTTTTGCAATAGAATTGCAGAAGATGTCAATTTTGAATTGACGACATGGAAATGTACAAAATGTTTCCAGACAGTCACTTAGGAAGTCCACAACATTTGAAGTCTCTCGGACTGACAGCAATGAGAAGCAAACTACATACACCATACTAGACTCTGTCATCTTTCAGACATTTGGGAAAATCTCGAGCGATGAGTTAGAAACAAAGTTGCCGGAGGTTGATGAACTTCAATGTCAGATTCTCCAACATTCAAATAAAATTGTGAAAATCTTAAACCTCACCTGCCCGCCAATTGTGGAATCAGACACTTCATCCTCATCTTCGCCATTGTCAACTCTATCACTTAAGTAAATTAAACATGACACTTGAACCGAGGTCTGTCAGCGGCCGCGGGACCACTTCTTTCAGTTATTTTATGTACTTTCTTGTGTATATTTTAATACATGTTTTATATTTATATCATCCATATATGCAAATAATACCTAAACCAAAGTCTCTCAGCCACTGCTGGACCTCTACTTTTTTACCTTTTTATTCTTTCACTTTTAGTTTTAGATATTTACAAATTGATACCATATGCAAATGATACCTAAACCAAGGTCTGTCAGCAGCCGTGGGACCTCTACTTTTTTTAGGACGTCGTGCGTCGTATGTCCGTAAACAATTTACATTTTCAACTTCTCAAAAACCGCTAAAGCTAATTCAATGAAATTTTGCACAAACCTTCTAAGGCATAAGGCCAATCACAATTGTGAATTATATGACCCTGGGATCTCAGTTTCCCCTTGGGTTTTTGTTTGTTTTGTTTGATTTATTAACGTCCTATTAACAGCTATGGTCATGTAAGGACGGCCTCCCATGTATGCGGTGGTGTTGCGTGTATGTTGTGCGAGGTGAGTGTACTGGGAGACTGCGGTATGTTCGTGTTGTGTCTTCTTGTATAGTGGAACTATTGCCCTTTTTATAGTGCTATAAGCATGCCGCCGAAGACACCTTGGGGAGGGGTGAAGTTTACTATTGTTTATATAGGGAAAAAAACATTTTTGAGCATTAATTTGGTCATTTGTAAAAGGAAATGAGTCAAATGTTTTCAGAATTATCTCTATGAAATGGCCATTGAATCCTATTAATACATTTTCCATGACTGACTCCCAGGGGGCCTTAGGGGTGGGGCCAAAAGGGGTCAAATAAGCTAAAAGTTCAAAAATCTTCTTCTGAAATTCTGGAACTAGTAGAATCAAATACTCTTCATAGATGGAAAGGTCTTAAGGTCCTTTACAAAAATTGTGAATTATATGACCGAAACTGGACACACATATTTTACACATTCCTATCTATTGAAGGGGAGGATCCTCCTACATGCCATGCATGTGATTCACCTCTCACAGTGGAGCATATTTTATTGCATTGTATTGATTTTACACACATACGAGATAAATACTTACGATGTCTCCCGACATGTACACTTTGTTTCATGCCGTGAGACATAATCGTGTTTTCAATTATCTCAAAGAGATCGGTATTTTAAGCAAAATATGAACGTTTTTCCTCATCATACATCGTATCAACTCAATATTTCATTAACATTGTGCATGAGTTTTCTCGTGTTTTAGCCAAATTTATTTTATCCCATGCAAACCTTTTTTTATAGATCAAATAAACCCTTTAAATCTGTGTTTTAGTCCTTCGTGCTTTTTCTTTCCTTGAACTTTTTCCTGATATTAATGCGATGACTTGTAGTTTGTGCCCTAGAATTGTATTGCATTGCCCCTATTGCTGATCGTTAAAAGGCGAGCTAATAAATTTAGGATCTTATCTTTTCTTTCTCCCTAATTTACTTTGTTCGTCCTAGAGCTCTCCCTTGAAAACCACCTCACTTTTGGCCTTTGGTTGAGCGCTCGCCCCTGTGAGGAAGGCTCTGGGTTACTGTCCCCTGGTTTGCCGCGAGGACACACCAAAAGTCTATAAAAGTGTTAGTTTCTGCTCCTGCTTAGCGCTCAGCATCACGGGAGTGGGGGATGAATGGTTTGCCCGTTGTCAGTATAATGTGACCGGGTTGGGGTGTGTTGCTTGGTGTCTTCGGCGGCATGCTTCAGTGATATAGCACTATAAAAAGGGCAACAGTTCCACTATACAAGAAGACACAACACGAATATACCGCAGTCTCCCAAAACATGCACCCCGCACAACATACACGCAACACACCGCTATACATGGGAGGCCCGTCCCTTACATGACCATAGCTGTTAATAGGACGTAAATTAATCAAACAAACAAACAAACAAAAAAGCCCTAAATGACCTTAGTTGTCGATGGGCCGTAAAACTCAAACAAACAAACAAACAAAACAAAGATCCTGCACAAGTTAGGTGTGCAGTGTAATGTTCTATTTATAAACAAGAGGCCCATGGGCCTTAACGATCACCCGAGTTCAGATACAGAATAAAAAACACAGACATGCATATAAACACTATATATTTGCCCTTGAAGTCAGTTAGTGATTTGATAAATTTGACTTTTTAATCTATGAAGATTATTTGGTTCCATCAAATCTGTGAAATTCAGAAGAAAGATTTTTGAAATGTTATCCATTTTGACCCCTTTTGGCCCCACCCCTCTGGCCCCTGGGGGTCGGCCAGGACCAATATGGATATGATGTTAAAATGCTATATCAGGCTAATAATTCTAACCCAGATTGACTAATTTCCTAAAAATATCTAAGCAAATAATGTTTATCCTAAATGTGTTTTTTCCTATATAAACTATAGTAAATTTGACCCCCTCTCCCAGGGAAAATCTGAGATCCCAGGGCCATGAAATTCACAATCTTTTTGTAAAGGGCCTTAAGAACCTTCCAATCTATCAAGAGTATCTGGTTCCATCAAATCTGTGAATTCAAAAAGAAGATTTTTGAAATTACCATTTGACCCCTTTTTTGTGCTCCGCCCCTCTGGCCTCTGGGGTTCGGCCTTAAACTAATATGGATATGGGATGTTAAAATGCTATTTCAGACTAATAATTCTAACCCAGTTTGACTAATTTTCCTATGAAAAATAGGCAAAATAATGTGGTTTTTCCTATATAAACTGAAAAGTAAACTTGACCCCCTCCCCAGAGGGAAACATAAGACCCCAGGGTCATATTATTCGTAATTTTTGTAAAGGACTTTATAAGACCTTTCCATCTATGTATTTGATTCTACCAGTTCCAGAATTTCAGAAGAAGATTTTTGAAGTTTTACCCAATTTGACCCGTTTTGGTCCCGCCCCTGAGGCCCCTGGGGATCAGTCATGGAAAATTTGGTAATAAGAAATGGCCCTCACATAGGGATAATTCTAATTACAATTGACATAATTTCCTATTATAATGACTTTAACCCCCTCCCCAGGGGAAACATGAGACCCAAGGGTCATATAATTCACAATTTTCATAAAACACCTTAAGACCTGTCCATCTATGAAGAGTATTTGATTCTAACATTTCCAGAAGAAGATGTTTAAAATTTTAGCCTATTTGCCCCTCTGCCCCGAGGGTGTTGACCAGGACCAATATAGATATGATATTAAAATGTTATCTCAGGCTTATCATTCTAAACAAGTTTGACTCATTTCCTATGAAAATTGAGCAAAAAATGATCATAAATGTGTTTTTCCTACCCTATATAAACTAGACCCCCTCCCCAGGGGGAAACGTGAGACCCTAGGGTCATATAATTCATAATTTTTGTAAAGGACCTCAAGACCTTTCCATCTAATGAAGAGTATGTGATTCTACCATTTCCAGAATTTCAGAAGAAGATTTTTAAGTTATAGCCTATTTGACCCGCCCCTAAGGCCCCTGGGGGTCAGTCATAGAAAATTTGTTAATAGGATTCAATGGCCATCTCATACTGATAATTCTGACAACATTTGACTCATTTCCTATTACAAATGACCAAAAAACACTCAAAAATGTGTTTTCCCTATTTAAACTTTAGTAAAGTTAACCCCCTCCCCCATTACAGTATGCTCAACTGAAATCCAATCCCAAAAAACCCGCATTCGATCTTGTAATTAATCCACAACACCAGGACATATTCAGACAAAATCAAAAGCTCATACCAACATTTGACATCAGAATTCAACGTTTTTGCAGAACTTAATATAAATTTCGACACCATTGACGAGTACACCATATCGGATGTACACACCATGGCTCATTCAAACACCCGATATCAATTTATCTTTGCATGAGAGGCAAAGTCTAGTGCATTACCCGAAGAACATAAATCTTCCTTTCGGGAGTACATCAGAACTTTCCCTGATCATGTCAAGATCTACACTGACGGCTCAAAAGATGGTGATAAAGTTGCGGAGCAGCATGCTGTACATCAAATATATTTGATTCGATTCGAAACTGTCCTTTGTTCCACATATCAAACATCTGAAGGATAAGTGCTCGAAGGCGCTGAACATTCTACGAGTTCTTTCCCATTCTGATTGGGGCATGCTCCAGTGATATAGCACTATAAAAGGGCAAAAGTTCCACTATACAAGAAGACACAACATGAATATACCGCAGTCTCCCGAAACACGCACCTCGCACAACATACACACAACACACCACATACAATGGGAGGCCATCCTTACAGACCATAGCTGTTAATAGGACGTTAATTAATCAAACAAACAAACTGATTGGGGTGCAGACCGTGAAATGCTTCTACGAATCTATCGGGCACTTATTAGATCAAAACTACGGCTCTATTGTCTATGGATCGGCTGTCTCGCAGCTCCTTTCTACAGATGCTTGACCCTATACAGAATCAGGACTGCGTCTCGCACTTGGAGCTTTTCGAACAACACCTGTGAAGAGTCTCCATGTGGAAGCTAATGAGCCATCTCTAGACGATCGACGAAAGAAATTATCCTTACAGTATGCTGCTCAACTGAAATCCAACCCAAAAAATCCCGCATTTAACCCTGTATTCAATCCACAACATCAAGAAATATTTACACAAAATCAAAAGCTCATACCAACATTTGGCATCAGAATTTCAAAGTTTTTGCAGGGACTAAATATAAATTTCGACACCATTGACGAGTACACCATATCGGATGTACCACCATGGCTCATTCAAACACCCGATATCAATGAGAGGGCAAAGGCCAGTGCATTACCCGAAGAACACAAATCTTCCTTTCGGGAATACGTCGGGGCTTTCCCTGATCATGTTAAGATTACAGTCATGGAAAATTTAAGTTACACTGACGGCTCAAAAAATGGTGATACAGTTGCGGCAGCATGCTGTACATCTAATCACTGTCCCTCTATCCGGCTTCCAGATGTTGCCTCCATTTTTCTCTGCGGAAGCTTGTGCTATCGGTCTGGCTCTTGACCACATCGAAGAACACCGCATTGAAAAGGCAATCATCTGTTCAGACTCTCTTTCGGTTCTTCAGGCTTTGAAATCAAGAAGCCCTAGAAATACTCTAATCCAAAATCTTTTATTCCGAACATTTCGATTATCTTCTAAAACTCAAATTACTTATCTCTGGATTCCCAGTCATGTGGGTATAAAGGGGAATGAACAGGCTGATAAAGCAGCTAAGACTGCTCTTCGCCTAGCACAAACAGATTTGAAACTACCATACACCGACATCAAACCTTCAATTCACTCAGCCATCAAACACCATTGGCAACAAAGATGGTCCACCGAAACAAACAACTGTTTAAAATTCAACCTACACTTAATCCTAAACTATCCAGTCGGAGAGACCGCAGAGAGGAAGTTGTTCTCTCTCGGCTCCGAACTGGACACACATATGGTATTGATTTTAAGCATATACGAGAGAAGTACTACGATGTCTCCGACATGTACACTTTGTTCAATGTCGTGAGACATAATCGTATTTTTAAATATCTCAAAGAAATCGGTATTTTAGATAAAATATGAACGTTTTCTCATCATATCAACTCAACATTTCATCGTTTCATAAACATTGTGCATGAGTTTTCTCATGTGTTTTAGCCAAAACTATTTTATCCCATGTAAACCCTTAGCCAAAACTATTTTATCCCATGCAAACCCTTATTTCATCGTTTCATAAACATTGTGCATGAGTTTATCCCATGCAAACCCTTTTATTATCAAATAAACGTTTACAATCTGTTTTAATCCTTACTTGCCTTTTCTTACCCCGATCTTTTATCCTGATACTAATGCCTGACTTGTAGTTTGGCCCTAAATGACCATAGTTGTCGATGGGCCGTAAAACTCCAACAAACAAACAAACCCTATAAATACACTTATATGATTCTGATCATAGTAATTCCCTTACGCATTTAAGAACAGTAAACACGATTTCATAGTTAGGCAAGTATACATTATACTGTATGTATATAGAGTATTCCAAAATGATTGCATCAAAGTGAAAGGAATCCTTTTTTACCAGGACCGATATCACAGGTGACCCCTATCGCATTGTTACGGTTCGATGAACCCTGCACGGTAGGATGCTGGTATTTGCCGTGTACTCTGTTCTGCGCTGTGATTGGAGAGATAGATATGGCCAATCAGAAAGCTTCTTTCATAACGGTACATTACTTATAAGCCCCATCTACCGGTATTTTTACCTTGATTATAGCTTTTGATTGGACACTTTTTTCAAGTAATCACGCTATCTCACAACTGACCCTTTGGTTAAGCTGAAAAAATATTTCATTGTCAGAAACGCTTGATGAACTTAGAGACACTTGGGGTATCCTGCGGTCTAAGAATATGAATGTGTGGTAAAAGTGATTTGCTATTGGTCAGAACAGTACCATAGATGATTCATGAAGTTGGAGATAAAGAGAAGCGAGTACCATTGAGGCAGATCACAATAAATGACTTGAACAAAATAAAGACATTAATCACAGAAGATCCAACTAGATCTAGCTCAGAGATCCACAGACAGTTGAAGGAGAATGGGAGTATCATGTCCTTGAGTTCGGCAACGTGCGCTATTCGTTTAGCAGGATACGCGAACACAACACCAATATACTGTCAAATGATTCGACCCGTGAATAAGGAGAAAAGGGTGAACTTTTGCAAAAGGATGCTGGAGACAGATTAACATTTCAGTGACGTCATACTCTGTGATGAGTGCACTGTTCAACTTCATACCAACAAAGTGACATTTTACAGGTCTGTCGACAGTGCACGGGGACTGATTTCGAAGCCCAAACATCCACTTAAGATCCATGTGTGGGGCAGCAATCAGCAAACATGGTGCTTCACGCATTCTGGTGTTTTCACAGAAGCCATCTAGAAGGATACTTTGTTGCCGTTCTTCCAAGGTACGTTTCCGGATAGCCACAGGTTCCAACAGGATAATGATCCAAAACACCGTTCTCGTGTGCCCCAAGAGGTTGTTTGTTTGATTAATTAACGTCCCACCAACAGCCATGGTCATGTAAGGACGGCCTCCCATGTATGCGGTGTGTTGCGTGTATGTTGTGCGAGGTGCATGTTTTGAGATACTGCGGTATATTCATGTTGTGTCTTCTTGTATATTGGAACTATTGCCCTTTTTAGAGTGCTATATCACTGAAGCATGCTGCGGCTTTCCTGACAACGGCATAAAGTTGTGGAATAATTGGCCTTCTGGTGAGTCTTTATTGGTATACAGCAAAAACAGATTCCGTTTTATCTTTCCTAATGCCTCCCTTGGTACCAGCCTCACTTTTGGCCTTGAGTTGAGCGTTCGCCCCTGTGAGGAAGGCTCTGGGTTCTGTCCCCTGGCCGAGACACACCAAAGTCTATAAAAGTGGTAGTTTCTGCTCCTGCTTAGCGTTCAGCATACAAGGAGTGGGACGACTGGTTCGCCCCGTTGTCAGTATTATGTGACCGGGTGGGGTGTGTTGCTTGGTGTCTTCGGCGGCATGCTTCAGTGATATAGCACTATAAAAAGGGCAACAGTTCCACTATACAAGAAGACACAACACGAACATACCGCAGTCTCCCAAAACGCACCTCGCACAACATACACGCAACACACCGCATACATGGGAGGCCGTCCTTAAATGACCATAGCTGTTAATAGGACGTTAATAAATCAAACAAACAAACAAACAAATATTACAGTGGTAAACAAAAGTTCGATAGGCAGTTAATTTTCTAATTTTGAAAAATATTAATATTTACAATTGCGCGGTCTATAATCCGATTAATAATTACCAATTAATATAACAATAACAAGTTGATACAATACTAAAACATCTCAGCCTTTAATGATTGAAAATTGTTGTCAGCACTACCATTGTCAGTTGAATTGTCAGACGCGAATATTAAGTTAAATAATCATCTCTTCATGCAAAAATACATGTAAAACTGTAGCTAAGGGTATGATAATTTTTGTTATTAGTTTTAAAAATGTAATGATATTTGTCAATCTATTTGATAGCTAAAGTCTTTTTCTTTTTAAAAATTTTCAGAAAGCGCAGACTTGAATCCTATGGAAATAGTTTGGAACCAGCTTAAACGCCACCTTGCAGGGCAAAACCGTAAGTCTAAAGAAGAACTGCAGAACCACATTCAGTCGTTTTGGAACTCGTTCATGATTGTAGAGCAGTATACAATGATAATGTTATTCCTGTGCGTATTCTGAGCGAAGGGAAAGCAACTGCCGACCTGCCAAAACGATCTTCCATGAATAGTTTGTTTATTTGATTTTTATTAACGTCCTAATAACAGCCAGGGTCATGTTTGTTTGTTTGTTTGTTTGATTTATTAACGTCCTATTAACAGCTAGGGTCATGTAAGGACTGGCTCCCATGTTTGCAGTGTGTTGCGTGTATGTTGTGTGAGGTTCGTATCTTTGGAGACTGCGGTATGTTCGTGTTGCGTCTTCTTGTATAGTGCAACTGTTACCCTTTTTATAGTGCTATATTACTGAAGCATGCCGCCGAAAACCCCAAGTAACACACCCCACCCGGTCAAATTATACTGATAAACGGACGAACCAGTCGTCCCACTACCCTGTGTGCTGAGCGCTAAGCAGGAGCAGAAACTACCACTGTTATAGACTTTGGTTTGTCTCGGCCAGGGGACAGAACCCAGAGCCTTCCTCACAGGGGCGAACGCTCAACTCAAGGCCAAAAGTGTGGCGGTGCCAAGGGAGGCATAAGGAAGGATAAAGTAAGTTAGGGAAGAATAGAAAAGATAAGATCCTAAATTTAGTCGCCTTTTACGATCATGCAATAGGGGCAGCAGTACAATTCTAACGCCCATCAACAGCTAGGGTCATGTAAGGACGGCCTCCCGTGCATACTGTGTTGCGTGTATATAGTGCGAGGTGCGTGATTTGGGAGACATTATACTGACAACGGGCGAACCAGTGTGTCTCGACTAGGGGACGATCATGCAATAAGGGCAGCAGGTGCAATTCTTCTAACGCCCTACCTGCAGGGCCAATATATAATAGCATAACAATAGCAATCAGTAATACACAGCTATAGATCAGAAAAGTCAATAACAAAAATGACTTTAGCCCTTATGACCTTCAAACACTTAAGCCAAGTCTTCACATGGTAATGTAAAATTACTTAAATTCTCTGGTTCGTTACTTCGGCGGCATGCTTCAGTGATATAACACTATAAAAAGGGCATCAGTTCCACTATACAAGAAGACCTCGCACAACATACACGCAACCCACCGCATACATGGGAGGCCGTCCTTACATGACCATAGCTGTTAATTGGACGTTAATTAATCAAACAAACAAACTTGAAAAACATTGCTTCTTGAATAAATCATGTGTTATTTAATAAAAAAAAAGTTTCCCTACCATCGATTTTATGTTTCATTTACAGAGGAAAGAAAGTGCTCAGACACTCTCTTCCGGTTCTGCAGCCGTATTCGATGTCAGTGGTTCGTCATGAACTTGAGTGACGAACCACTGACATCGACCGCACGTATTCTTTAAAATATGGACGAATATGTTACGGAAATCATTTCGAATTGTACAGCAAAGGTCACCTGGCAGGATGCACAATCCCAAATTAGCACTATTAACAATATCACTAAAACAAATACCATTCCTGATTCAAACAGAGACTTCATGCAGACTTTACTCACACGCATCAACTGGAGGGCAAGATTAACAGACTACTGGACCACCCTAGTGGTAGTACCCAACATCCAGGACCCAGTGCCTCGTCAGAAGTATGACAGAAATGGGTTTTTGGTACCAACCCCCACGGAAGTCTTAAGCAGGGACACTGTCACCATTACCGAAACAGGTGTTAAATGTGATCCTAATAAATATATAAAAAAATGCATAATCTCATTTCTTTTCTGAACAAGAGATCCCAGATCTTGGCGCCCACCGAAGAATGATCTAAGTCCGACAATGGAAAGAGGGATATTTTCTCTGCTTTTCAATATTCTACTTCATATAACTGAATATAAGTTTGTTTGTTTGTTTGTTTAATTAACGTCCTATTAACAGCTTTGGTCATGTAAGGACGGCCTCCCATGTATGTGGTGTGTAGCGTGTGTGTAATGTGAGGTGCATGTTTTAGGAGACTGCGGTATATTCATGTATTGTTGGAACTGTTGCTCTTTTTATAGTGTTATATCACATTATACTGACAATGGGCCAACCAGTCCGTCCCAATCCCCGTTTGCTGAGCGCTAAGCAGGAGCAAAAACTACCACTTTTACTACTACTTACATTTGGACTAATATCATTTTATATAGTATATATCTAAAATGAATATTGTAAATCAGAAACATACACATACACAGTATGTTTTCTGATATAAGGTATATATAATATCTATATATACATATTGTCGGAGCACACTGTAATTTCCCGAGGAACTTTCATTTATAATTAGGATCGAAGATATTTAAAAACAACACTTTATTATTGCTTAGATGGAAAACCTAGAAATTACCCGGCCGAAGTGGACGTGTTACATTTGCCATATTCCCGCTTCAGACCATTTTTGGATTCTTTAGAGAACCAGAAATCATCAAGAAAAACGGAAGTTTTCATTGACGGGGATTACAAGTAGGTCAAACATATATAATTGATTAAGAAAATGACCAGTATAATAATAATAAATACTGTGGTTAACTCTGCATATGTAGACATTTTGAAGTTCTCTTTAAGTTTTTAAAGGGACAATTCAGTGAGGCTAATTCATTACATAACCACGAAGCAAAATATGACATAAATATGTTATTCTACATTCGTGTCTTATGAAAAATATGAGAAATAGTAATAAATTCCACAACATTGTTAAGTATTTTTATCAATACCATTGAAATTTAAGACAGGGTGTCCCGAGCAGCGTGCTGTCATATCTAAATACTCTTTCTCAACAGGTTACCAATCTTCACCAAGCTGTAGACGTGCTATCAAAGAAGGGCGATACAACCATTCAACGGTTAGCCAAATCTAGTCGTGACATTGCCAAGATCGAGGCGAAAGTAGATGGGATAGTTGTGGCTTCAGCCAACCCTCCACTGAGATCGCCAGATATTCATTTTGTTCTGAGCAATACACCATACCAATGGAGGTACTCATGGATATGCGGTGAATGTCGTGCAACGCCGGTAATTTTGCGGCACAACTGACTAAGAAGCTGTTTCCGGAGCTCTTCGGGCCAACTGCACTACGTCATCTCTACAACTGTTATGGTGGTGGACGCCTAGGAAAACAGGAACTGGATCCGATACGATACGAAAGGCAGTTATCAAACGCTACGTTACCCAGATTGTTTCCCAGCGTCGCATCTCATGATACATGGAAGGATTGCATCGTTCCAAGAATCAACGAGTCTGCCACCGACGGGACCATACTTTTCTCTCATGATGCTGGTACCTTATCGACCTTTCCACGACTATAGTCACAACGAAAGCAGGGAGCAGTACCGACACCATCACCAATAGATTGCTCATGTAGGCGCCATTAATTTTGTTGAGAACCAATTTGGGTGAGGAAAATTTCTATTTTTTTGTAGGGATTTTTTCTTTTATTGTAGTATTTCTTTTATTTTACAGGAAAGTTTCTATTTTTTGCATGCAGGTGATTTTCTTTTGTTTTAAAGGAAAGTTTCTATTTTGTGCAGGTGAATTTCTTTTTCTTTCATTGTAGAATTTCTTTTGCTTTATAGGAAAGCAGAAAACATATAAAAGAAATCGGCAACTCGGTTATTTTCACAAACGAAAAATGTGCTGAGTTTTTTAGATATTAATTTTATTGAAATAAACGAGAATAACTTTGATATGCAAGTCTGTAAGATTTAAAGCGAACATAGAAGAATTAAAAAATATTATACAAACAAAGAACCCATCCATATTCTGCCTTCAAGAAATAATGCTGAAAGACACCATCAATCTCAGAAAATTTACACTATACACAAAAACTCCAACAACAGGTGGCCGCGGCAGTGCTTTCGGTGGCTAGCAGATATATAGTCCCTCACACGCCCGCCCGCCCTCCCCCCCGCCTCCCGTGACACATTCAGCAAAAATACCAACCAGAGTACAGAAGGAATGTATTGCTATAAAACGGCAATTCAATTCACCGAAAAATAACAGTCAGTTCTATATATTTACCTCCCAACAGTCTCAATGGATAAGATTGTGAAGAGGGACCTGAGATAAATACAGTCTGCGCTTCACCACTTTATCAGTGCACATAATAGTTAGCATGGGTGACTTAGACACGGGGGGTCAGAATTCTTGGACATCTGGGGCGTCCCCAGGAAACTGGCGATAGATGTAGAACGTTATCTCGAAAGACGTTTTATTACTATTAGAAACTGATGTTTTATTGTACCAGGGGTTATAATATGAAAATAGATATAGTGTATGGTTCCAGGCTCGTGGTTCATTTTTTTTTGTACAGTTCCTAATTTGTAAGTGGGGCCCAGCGCCCTTATGAGTGTTTTTACTTATACAAACATGCAAGGTCACAGTGTACATGTGCCTGCGTGATGGAATTTCCCCAAATTATAGCTGACCACCCCCTGGTCAGTGCGAGAGTAAGTAATTGATTGGGCAGCCAATCAGATATGCTGTATTTGCTTACAGCCCTCCCGGACCAGATTCACTGAGGGCGTTGACCTTTCTTTGTCCCTCGGTGGCGTCACTATTCCGCAATTACCATCTTTAGCCAGCGTGGAAGATTTTTGTCTGTGTCTAATTAAGATTATCCATAATCTACAAGAACTTCTATTCAATTTTGCAATGTTAATTGAATGGTGGCTTTTGCTGTATGAAGATTGTTGCTGGAGTGCAGAATTCTTGGACTGTTAACGGACGGAGATTAATTCTTTCAAGGTAATTTTGATCCTCGTATGTTCAGCTCCCTATCCATTGTTTTAGACGACGCATCCCGCCTAATTCTACTCACCGAAGTGTTTTGTTAAAAAAATCATGGTTTTACTTGCGTTAGTGTGGGACATTCTTTTGTGCGACGTCTTGGAGATTATGAATCTACATCTAGTAATAACTTTCATAATTTTAACTTTGATGGGAATGTGATTCAGATATCGTGTTCTGGCTTAGGGTGGAGGTACTGTATTACCGGGGTCCAAATCTTTACAAGCTGCCATCGGACATATACACTTCTTTCCCTCCGACATTGTATTCATACAAGCTGGCGGTAAACGATTTATCTAAACCACGCTGTGATCCGGACGTGTTAGCTCAAGCTATTTTTAACTTGGCATGTAGTGTATCGAATGTGCCCTCTGTTCGCATAGTTATAGTTGGACAGCTACTGCCTCGCTTCAATGACGACGGCGTGTACAATGCTAAGCTGACGACGGTCAACACTTCATTAGCATCCATGTTGAACGACAAAGCCAATATGGTATGGTGGAAACACCGAGGTTTTTGGCAGAATCCACAAGAACTTTATTCAAAAGATAACGTCCAACTTAATCGAAAAGGGATGACAAAATATGCACGGAGTGTGAGATCGGCCATTGGCTCCCAGCTCAAGCGATTCCATGACAAATCTTAGCAATGTAATTTATCCTTGGTATACTATTCAGTAAGTCTTTCCGAATTTCATTTAAATTTATATATACGTGCTATTATGACGTCCTACTCTTTCACGATGGCATATATTGATCTTGAGCGGTGTTTTTAAATTTGTTGATGTCGATATATAAGTAAGGGGAGATAACTCCTACTCATTTGTCAACATTATTAAGGGCCCAGTGTTAGGGTCATATTGCTTGAGTTTCAACTTTCAATGTTGATATATGTGAAGTTCTCTCATGGCTATGGGAAAATATTTTAAATATATTCTAGGCTAGCGTGCAGATATCCATGAGTCTGTTCAGGCCATTATTGTTAATCCATTACAGTCATTCATGGGTCTATTCAAGCCTTTTATTATTTGTTTGTCTTTTGAAAAGCATAATTACACAGTACATACAGTACAGTTTACCATACAAATTAAACATTCATGGGTCTATTCAAGCCTTTTATTATTGTTTGTCAATTTATATCTTTTAGACATTCATGGGTCTTTTCAGGCCATTATTGTTTGTCATTTTATATCTTTAGACATTCATGGGTCTTTTCAGGCCATTATTGTTTGTCATTTTATATCTTTAGACATTCATGGGTCTTTTCAGGCCATTATTGTTTGTCAATTTATATCTTTAGACATTCATGGGTCTTTTCAGGCCATTATTTGTTTTGTAATTTTATATCTTTAGACATTCATGGGTCTTTTCAGCCATTATTGTTTGTCATTTTATATCTTTAGACATTCATGGGTCTTTTCAGGCCATTATTGTTTGTCATTTTATATCTTTATATATATATAGTCATTCATGGGGTCCTTTTCAGGCCATTATTGTTTGTCATTTTATATCTTTAGACATTCATGGGTCTTTTCAGGCCATTATTGTTTGTCATTTTATATCTTTAGACATTCATGGGTCTTTTCAGGCCATTATTGTTTTGTCATTTTATATCTTTAGACATTCATGGTCTTTTCAGGCCATTATTGTTTGTCATTTTATATCTAGACATTCATGGTCTTTTCAGGCCATTATTGTTTTGTCAATTTATATCTTTAGACATTCATGGGTCGTTTCAGGCCATTATTGTTTTGTCATTTTATATCTTTAGACATTCATGGGTCTTTTCAGGCCATTATTGTTTGTCATTTTATATCTTTAGACATTCATGGGTCTTTTCAAGGCCATTATTGTTTGTCATTTTATATCTTTAGACATTCATGGGTCTTTTTCAGGCCATTATTGTTTGTCGCTTTATATATCTCTAAAACATTCATGGGTACTATTGTCATGCCATTATCATTATTGTATTGTTATTTTTTTAAATAATCTTAGACATTCATGGGTCTTTTTAGGATGGGGTGATGACACGTTCATAACTGTACTTTTTATTATATGTAACAGTTCAGATATTGATCTTGGTCAATCTATGCCTAATTTGTAACCCCATCTTTGCTGTTTAGTTCAAATATTTGTTCTCTAATCTCCTATTTTTTATTGATGTTTATCAATAACACAACTGATGTTATTCTATCAAACTTGAAATATTGGAGAAGTCATTAATAAATAGACATTTAACAACTAATATTGTCTCCATTATTATTCCTTTGAGTACAGCTCAATACCATAGGCTTACGGGTCAACTTTGCTCGTTTGGTTTACGAAAACTGAGATGACATAAAATGACATTTATTTATCATGGTAAAATTATAATAAGATTTATGTCAGGCTGTTTCATTTATTACATTCCCTATATATGTATGTGGGGCCTCCGCGCCATATACGGTGTGTTTATCTTACACATCACTTACAAGGTCACAGTGTACCATGTGCCTGCGTGATGGAATTTCCCCCAAATTAAGCTTCACCCCCCCTGGTCAGTGCGAGAGATGTAATTGATTGGTCAGCCAATCAGAAGCATTTGCCTTAACAGCCTCCGGCGACCAATCCACTTAGGGCCGTTGACCCTTGCTTATGTCACTCACGGTGGCAGTCACTAATCGCATTACCATCTTAAGCCAAGCGTGAAGATTTATTGTCTGTGTCTAAATTAAGTCCTTATCCTTAATCTAACAAGAATTCTTTTCAATTTCCCTCCATCTTTCCCGCCCCTTTTTCATATCTATTTATTCCTTTTATTGGATGTGATTGGGCAGGTTATATGTTTACGAATATTGTCTTATTAACAGAGACAATTTTTTCACAAGGCCTATGTTGTATTTTGTAGTTTTAATATTTGCCTAATTTGTACCCCATCTTTGCTGTTTAGTTCAAATATTGTTCTCCAATCTTATTTTTATTGATGTTTATCAACTAACACATGACATTTAACAACTAAATATTGTCTCCATTATATATTCCTTTGAGTACAGCAAAACATAGCTTCGGTCACTTTGCTCTCTGTTTTACCAAACTGGAGATGACATAAAAACAGCTTATGTCTTTATAACACCAAAGCCTCAACATATTTACACCCCTTCCTCTGGCTCGCTTACCCACATTGATTTGTTTTGTTTTGTTTGGTTTGATTAATAAACGTCCTATTAACAGCTATGGTCATGTAAGGAAGGCAATCCCATTTATGTGATGTGTTGCGTGTATGTTGTGCGAGGTGCGTGTTTTGGGAGACTGCGGTAAATTCATGTTTTGTCTTCTTGTATAGAGGAACTATTGCCCCGTTTTTAAAAGTGCTATATCACTGAAGCATGCCGCCGAAGATCACCAAGCAACACACCCCCAACCCTGTCACAAATCCTATACTGACAACGGGCGAACCAGTCGTCCCCACTCCCCGTTTGCTGAGCGCTAAGCAGCAGAAACACTACCACCTTTCATAGACTTTGGTGTGTCTTGGCCAGGGGACAGAACCCAGGAGCCTTCCTCATAGGGCGAACGCTCGACGCAAGGCCAAAACGTGAGGCGGTGCCAAGGAAGGCATTAGGAAAGATAAAGTCAGTTAGGAAGAAAAGGAAAGATCCTAAATGTAGTCGCCTTTTTAAGATCATGGCAATAGGGGCAGCATGTTACAATTCTTCTAACACCCTACCTGCAGGGCTCGCATTGATCTATCGTTGTGCTTTCCATAAATACTTCTGGATTATAATTGGAGGGTCAACGATGATCTTTGTGGGAGCGATTACTTTCCAATTATACTAAAAAACAAAAGGTCACCAAAACACCTCATTAACAAAAATGAAATATTTTCTTCAAAATCCGAAATAGCTGACGCCTTTGCCAAAATTTTTGCTAAAAATTCATCAGTCAAAAATCATTCAATTTTTTTTTAATTTAAAAAAGAAAAGGAAAAGAGACGTCTTAATTTTAAATCCTCCAATACTGAAAGTTACAATAGGCCTTTCGAGATACCAGAATTGCTCGAGTCCCTTGAGAAATCAAAGGACTCGGCAGCTGGACCAGACGAAATTTCATATTATGTTTTTAAAACAATTACCAGACTCTTCACTAAAATGTCTTTTAACTATATTTAACCAAGTTTACTCTTCTGGCAAAATATCCGTGTCTTTGGAAGGAATCTACTAGTATACTCCTTCCGAATCCCGGGAAAGATGCTACTGATGCCAATAACTATCGTCCTATTTCATTGACGCATTTGTAAAACTCTTAGAACATATCATAAATACTAGATTCGTTTGGTTTCCGGGAATCAAAACAATATTTTAAGTCCTTTGCAAACCGCCTTTAGAAACCGCAGGGGAAACGATATGACCATTTAGTTAGACTAGAAACATTTATACGAGAAGCCTTTGCAAGAAAGAACATCTTGTGGTCGTATTCTTTGACCTTGAAAAGGCATACGACACAACTTGGCAATATGGAATCATAACGATCTCCATTAATATCGGTATACCTGGATCATTTTGCCAAAGTTTATTTCAAATTTATATATCTGACAGTCATTTCAAAGTTTGAAAAAGTTCAACTTTCCAGTCGGAGAGACCGCAGAGAGCAAGTTTGTTCTCTCACTGCTCCGAATTGGACACACTTATTTTACACATTTGCTATTGAGAGGGGAGGATCCTCCTACATGTCATGCATGTGATTTCTCCTCTCACAGTTGAGCACGTTTTAATTGCAAGTTATGTGATTTTAAAACACATACGATACAAGTACTATGATGTCCCGACATGTACACTTTGAATGCATGCCGTGAGACATAAATCGTAAATTTCAATTATCTCAAAGAGATCGGCATTTTTAACAAAATTTGAACGTTTTCTCATCTCATCCTTTATTCATATCAACCGCAACACTCATCGATTCGTCAAACATTGTTTTTATGCACCGGGGTGAGGAGTTTTGTTTTTTTCTCATGTGTTTTAAGCCAAAACAATTTTATCCTATGTAAACCTCTTTTTATTAAATCAACATTTACAATTTTGTTTTAGTTTTCATTTGCCTTTTTCTTATCATGATCTTTTAGATCGGTCCTTGTTTATATCCTCGCCAGACCAGCAAAGATGTGAAAGCAATAAAATCTAATCCTTTATTGAAACGGCCCACATCGTTTGGAAAAATTAACTGAGAATATAAACGAGACACAATAACTAACCTTAATAATGCAATGGTCAAGTTTATTAGAAATTGGTTGAAAACTTTTCATGATAATGCAATATCTGCTGTAAATCAAGGCGGCAATCTATCATCCCCAATTTTCGATATCAATAGAGGGGCTGTTGACAAGGAGATCCCATAGCCCATATATATTCATTTTGTGTGCAGAGGTTTTGGCCATTAGATTAAGAAATAACGTAGATATTTGTGGTATAAAAATGTAAATAACTGTCCCTTATTAGTTTCATAGATGGTACAAGAAAACTTTAAAGGGGTCCATAGATGAACTCACTAGGTTTCCCAAAATATCAGGTCTAAAAAATGATTGGTGACAAGAAATATAGTGAAGATATATTTACTTTCCCGATTTAAAAAATTTGCAATGGGGAAATAATTCTTTTCTACTTCTTGGAATACAATTTCATGTAGATTTTGCACCAAATTCCTAAATTAAACACTGACAAAAAAAACTTGTAAAGCTCAAGGCACTTATTAAGATATGGAACAAAAGAATTTTTAAGACCAATAGGAAATATAAATATAATAAAATTAATACTCATACAGTTTAACCACCTTTTTATATCCTTGCCAAATCCAGATGATGTTTTTTTATCACAAAATTGAATTTTGAGTTGTACAATTATCTATGGAACAGCAAAATAGACATAATTAAAAGAGATATATTATAACTAGAAACTATCCAGATGGAGGACTAAAAAATGATAAAAAATCTTTCATTGATGCATTGAAACTTACTTGGATCCGTAGACTTTACACAACAGAAAGCAAGTGGCAAATATTTTTTAAGTTTATATGCTGATAAAGATAAACTGATTAATTGTGGAACTGAAATACACTTCCAGCTGTCAACAAAAATGTTCAAATTTATTCTGGAAAGACGTCTTCTTGGCCTGAAGAAATTAAATTCTCAAGAGTCTATTATTAATGGCCAGCATGATGTTATATTAAAACTCCTATCTGGTATAACAATAAGATAAAGATAGGAAATAAGGCAGTTTTTTTTTTAAAGAATCAAAAGGGTATTATTATCATTAATGATGTGATTAAAAAATATTCTTCTAATACACTATTCACTTACGAGGAATTTACACAAAAAATCAACATAAGAACAGACTTTCTTAAATTTCAAGCCATCACCACAGTAATAAGTAATTACCTCACTCCAGATGTATCCAATACATTGCTAAGCTATCTATAACATACCTAAAAATTTATTAATTTTATCTGAAGCATAAAAACGGTACTAAAGATTTTTAATTACCTCACTCCAGATGTATCCAATACATTGCTAAGCTATCTATAACATACCTAAAAATTTATTAATTTTTCTGAAGCATAAAAACGGTACTAAAGATTTTTGCAAGCTCTTAAATAAAAATGCTACAATCTCTACCGGGAAATCCAAATAGAATAATTTATTTAACTTTGATGATGATGTTTGGAGACAAATATATAACAATCCTTTTGGTGCAACTAAAACTCCAAACTACATTGGTTACAATATAGAGTCAACCAACACATTTTACCATCCAATTCTTTCTTGTCTAAAATTGGGCTTGCTGAAGAAACATTCATTTTTGGATTATTTAATCAACCAATACTACATAATAGGGTAGACAAATATGATTATTTTGGTATTAAAACAATACATATATAGCACAAGATGTTATCAAGAGAATTTATAAGTATGTGCCTTAACTAAACTTATAAAGGAAGCGAATTTATAAGTATGTGCCTTAACTAAACTTATAAAGGAAGCGTACTTCACTTCACTTCCCTAATCTCAGGATAACATTATATAATACATGTCAGGTTAATATTGTAAATTAGACTGACTATGAATGAATATAAAAGTATGTATGAATCGATAGCAAGAGTGTGAATGTTTTGAATGAAAAAGAGTAATTATGATGTCATACTTAATATTTTTATATATATGATTACTAGTAGCACAAACCTGGGAGATTGAATAGGTGATGAAAGAATGAGATGAATGATGTTTAATAATGTATTTCAAAATGATTATGTACAAATGTGTTGTTTCTGAAAAAATATAAAAAATACAAAAAAAATATAATGCAATGAAATTGACTTTAATTGCTCAAAAACATGTAGTGGAGACATTTCCCACCCAATATTTCATTGTTCTATATTTTTTAGCCCACCATCATCAGATGGGGGCTATTCAAATCGCCTTTCGTACAACAATTTATTGTTACCGCTATTTCTCAGAAAGTACTGAAGGGGATCTTTCTCATTTTCATATGTCGGTTCCCTTAGGACCCTTTATAATATTGCATTTTGGGACCGATCCAACAAGATAAGGCTATAGTTAAAGTTTGTTACCGCTAAAAAGATCTTTCGAATTTATATAAGTTCCCCTAGCCCTATTGTGCATATTAATTTTGGGAACCGATCGAAAGATGGCGGAGGCGTACTTTGATAGTTTTAAAGTTTGTTACCGCTAATTTCTCAAAAAGTACTAAAGGATCTATCTCAAATTATCATATATAGGTTCCCCTAGGGCCCCTAGTTGTGCATGTTGCATTTTTACCGATCGTTGAAATCAAGATGGCCGACAGTCATGAATTTTGAATATTAAAGTTTGTTATGAATTTCTCATAAAAAAGTACAAGGGATCTTGAATGTTCATAATGTCGGTTCCCCTAACCCTTGAGTGCAATTGCATTTTCACTGGTCAACAAGATACAGGCAGCCATTTTTTTATATATATTTGATTACTAAAAAGTAGGGATCACAAATTTCATATACTGGGAGAATTGTGCATATTGAAACCGATCGGAAACAAGATGACCGACTGAAAGATCTGATTTTGATAGTTAAAGTTTGTTATCAATATTTCTCAAAAAGTACTGTATTTCTCAAATTTCCATGCATAGTTTCTCCTTGTACCCTAGTTGTGCATAGTACATATAGAGACCTGATCCATACTCCTTTCCGCACTGAATGGTAAACAAGATAGCCAAACCGGCCGCCATCTTAGATTTTCATTGTTTGAGTTTTGTTACCAACAATGTCATAGACAGTACTATGCGATCTGTTTTCAAATATTATATGTAGTGATATTGAACAAGTTTGTGCAAAAGCAGGAAAAGATCCCTCTATCCATTGTCAGACATAGAACATTCTTTGGTGGAGCGCCAAGATCCCTCTGGATCGCTTGTTTGATCTAAAATCAAACACCTTAAAACCATTTTCTAACATATCTACACTTGTAAACTAGTGAAACTAACATATTTTTATATTCATTGTTTTAGGCATGTGCCCAATCGACGGCGATCTCTGAACGGCAACTAGCAGCCAGAGCATCTACCTACCCTGTTCTCTTCTGCTACGATGCATGCTTTTATACGTCACTAGAGGGAGAGGCCAGATCCGAAGTTGTGATGCATACTTCAAGCTGGTTTCCGAGAGATCATCACGTAGCCCTGACATCGAGATATCCCAACCTACTAGTCTAATACAGGCGAATTCCTCACGGCGAGGGCCGGCACCTTCATATGCTACCATGCTGTAGGGAGACGGTCGACCGAGAGCCCTGTCCATCCACAGATGAGTTTTTTGAGGAATGGATATCTATCGCGTGGATTATACTCTAAACGGACCTTAGTAACAGTTGAACCATTATGATTCCAAGCTGACAATTCAATCGAGAAGACATCCGATTAGTATCATTTATCTGTGTTGACCTCTGCGATCATGTAATGTCTTTATCTGCTTTTTAGATTTTTTTATCTTTAAAAAAAAAAAATTTTTAAGATTAACATTCACGATTGTAAGCATCCCACGTCGCAAAAAAATAATTAATGAAGGTAATTTGAAACGAGGTTAAGGTGTAGAGGAAGTGAAACGTCCAACAGTGTTAAGTGATAGAGATAGTGATATCAGTAGATACCTGAAAAAAGGTTAACCACTGGCGGTCTGGTTTTACAACCATTAATTATTAGAACAACAAGAATTACCTATTAGGTTGAAAACTCAATAAGACATATTAACAAAACAGAAAATGAACGACTAGCTACTAGTGAAATTAATAAGTACACACCCTTCAATTAGATTTATTCTGATTCCAGGAAAAAACCAAGATTAGATATTTTATGAAATGAGGATCATTATTATCTGTGTATTTGAATAACTTATACATGAAAGGGTAGTATAGCAACTGTATAATAGTGAGATACTCTTCTAAGTAATCAGGTGGATCAGAAAGACCCCCATGACGAAGCTCCCCCCTCCACTCCCATCAAAACTCTAGCCTGTATGGGTTCTAATAAAGATATATCTAATCTATTTAAACGGGACGGTAGTACAATTCGTTTTAACAAGTAATCGAGCGTTGACTTTTTTGTACATTATATAGAAGAAGAGAGTGTTTCAGTTGAACTGCTTCTTCATGAACAGTAAAACAAAGCCCCCAGAGGGCCTGTATCGCACACCTGGTTTTTTGATAGTAATTATCACACAGACTCTGACAATTAGAAAAATAATGCAATTTGAACTCCCAAAAGTTTAATTTGAATCACAACCATACAATGATGCATGATACCATACAAATATGCTATCCAATACATAGTACATGAGACAAAGTAATTTATATGAAAATAGTAGCCTAATATGACCTTTTGGACCTCGGCATCTATAGCCGTCTAAAGGCCCCGGGGTCAGCCCTTTCATTTGTACAATTTCAATTCCCATCCCAATAAGAGATGCTTATGCTAGTTTGGGATTTTCCATTGCATTAACGTGCTCTTCCATTCTTCAGTTGCAGAGATAAGTCGTTTCTATGGAAATAGCTAAATTGACCCCTGATGACCCCACCCTTCAGGCCCCCGGGGGGGGTCAGCCCCATCATTTGCAAAATTTTGAATCCAACCCCAATAAGGATTAACCATTGCATTATGACGTAATCCCATGTTAAGTTGCATATAAAAAGTCATTTATAAGGAAATTGACCACTTTTGAACCCCGCCGCCTCAGGCCCCCGGGGGGTTAGCCCCTATCATTTGCACAATGTGAATCCCCACACTAAAAGGATACTACCACAAATTGGCATTATGAGGGTGCTATAACCGTCTTTATTTCCGAGAAGAAGGTCCGTTTAATATGGGAAATAGATAGCCAAATTGGCCCCATTTTGAACCCTGAGACCCCCCGCGCCGCCCCTCAGGCCCCCCCGGGTCAGCCACATCATTTAGTAACAAATTCTGAATCCACCAACCCTAAAAAGATAGCTAACCCATTGCATTATGAGTGCTATCTCATGCTTAGTTTTCAGAGAAAAAAGTCCGTTTATATGGAAATAGCCAAATTGACCCCCATTTGACCCCGACAGTCCCCCAGCCGCCCCCTCATGGCCCCCGGTGAGTCAGGAGCCCCATCCATGTTGTAACAAAATATAGAATCCCACATACGCTATAAGGATAGCTACCATTGGCATCAATGGGTGCCTATCCCATGGCTTGGTTTCCAGAGAATAAGTCGTTTATATATATTATGGAAAATAGGCCAAATTAGACCCCCTTTGACGCCCCCCCCGCAGCCCCCCCCCGGGGGTCAGCCACATCATTTGGTATATCAGTGGTGATTTTTAAATCTCCACCCTATAAACGAATACTAACCTTGGGTGCATTATGAAGATGCTATTTCATGCTCTAGTTTTCAGAGAAGAAGTCGTTTATATGGGAAATAGCCAAAATGACCCCATTTTGAACCACCCGCCCCCTCAGCCCCCCCGGGGGGGGTCAGGAAGGGCCCCCATCAATTGTTACAATTTTGAGAATCCCCAACCCAATAAGGATGCTAACCAATTGCATAAATGGATGCTATCCATGCATTGGGTTTCGGGCGAAGAAGTCGTTGTTATTATGGAAAATAGAGCCCAAAAGTTTGACGCCCTTATGTGGCCCCGCCCCTTCAAGGGCCCCTGGGGGGTCGAGCGTGGTCAGGAGAGCCCCACTTTTGTACATTTTTGAAATTCCCCCCCACCCTAAAAGGATGCTAATAAAAACAACATTGCATTATGGGTTCTATCCCATGTGCCTTGTTTCTAGAGAAGAATCCGTTTATTAATGGAAATAGCTAAAATGAATGACCCCTTTTGGACCCCGCCCCCCCTCAGAGCCCCTGGTGGGGGTCAGCCTCCAGCCCCATATATGAGTTACAATTTTTGAATCCACCACCCTATAAAGGAATGGCGAACCATTGCATTAAATGGTGCTAATCCCATGCTTGGTTTCAGAAGAAGAAGTCCGGTTAGTATGGAAATCACCAAAATGTCCCCATTATGACGCCGCCCTCACGCCCCGGGGGTCAGCCCCATCATTTTAGGTAACAATTTAGAATCCCCAGCCCAATAAGGATGCTACCATTGCATTTATGGGTGCTATCCCATGCTTGTTTCAGAGAAAGAAAGTTCGTTTATATGGAAATAGCCAAATTGACCCCTTTTGGCCCGCTCCTCTCAGGCCCCTGTGGGGACACCCCAACATTTGTACATATTTTTTAGTTAGTTAGCCCATAAGGATCCTACCAGTCAAATTTTGTTGAAATCCGACAGCGGTATGGAGAAGAAGTCGATTGTTAACGGACGGAGACGGACAAGACGGACTTGGACGCCGGCCACGGTATGGCATAAGCTCACCTTGGTCCTTCGACCAGGGGAAAGAGGATCTAAAAACTCTAAATACAGTATTATAAGTGCATGAATGTACTAAGGTATAGAGAATATTGAAGAGAAGGTTTATTCTAAACTATCTGCAGATACGTTTAGAGATTGACATTTTATTACAGAAATATAGCTTCACCCTATCAAAATCCAAGATGGTGTTCTAAATCCTAGCATCCTATTCTATCTGATTAAATTAATTCAAATAGCATTCTGACACTATCCCATCAGGGATTTCTAGGATTTAAACCTTGCGGCCCAGCTATATTTCTGTGAAATCTAGGGACGTAAAGCAAGTATTTGGATTTTTATGTTTCAAACTGTTATATTCATCAATAATCCAAGATCACTCCTGTTATGGGCCATCTTTGGCTTACCGATTGAGAAGATTCCTCGAATGCTAAGATACATTTTGAAAGTGGCTCCAAATTTACATTATTGACATTGCTTGAATCGTATCAAAGATCCCTCAAATATTGACTGGTAGGGAAAAGGTTGAAAAAATAGATAACAGTTTATGTAAGTGACTTCTCCTGCAACGGACACAGAACACTTCACAAAAGTGATTGAATAGCAATCTTCAAAATGGTCAGAACCAGTTTTGAGATATTTTGTGAAGCCTATAAAACCGAATATAAGGTACGAATATAGAACAGTTCCCCAATTCTCTTTGACCCCATAAATTCAGGAAATATCAACTTATGCTTCTGAAAGTTTGACCTGCAGTGTTTTTGAAAAGAATTAAAAGTGGAAAGAACAGTCTGTCTTTACAACTAGTTTTTAATCGTCTTTACATTATCTTCAAAATTTTAGCGCTGGAGAAACACTTACATTGAGGAGTTTCGATGAACCGACGTACTAAAAATTCCTCGCACGAATTCTTACATCCTTTTCTTTCACAATTAATGCTAACAGCCAACACCATCATTCGGTACTACATTATGTAGGAAATCGCCTTACGAGGATTAAAATTATCTGTTAGGTGCAATATTCGCTGCTTTTGGGAAGGTTCTTGTAAATATGTCAGATAACCAGGACCTTAATTGTTTGTTTGAAAATTAACGTCCTATTAACAGCCATGGTCATGTAAGGACGGCCTCCCATGTATGCAGGTGTGTTGTGTGTGTTGTTTGAGGTGCGTGTTTTGGGAGACTGCGGTATATTCATGTTAATGTCATCTTGTATAGTGGAACTGTTGCCCATTTTTATAGTGCTATATCACTGAAGCATGCCACCGAAGACACCAAGCAACATACCCCACCTAGTCACATTATACAGACAACGGGCGAATCAGCGGGTATCCGTTAGCTATTGTACCAGCTGCCCCTATATAGCACTGATCGTAACTCGGCCAGGGACAGAATTTAGATCTTTTCTTTTCTCTGCGCTCCTAACTGAGGCTTTAAGTAGGTGTTTCCTAAGGCCTCCGTTGGCACCGCCTAACTTTTGGCCTTGAAAAGATAAGATTTTTAGCGTTTTACGATTTTCCTATGCATTGGGGCAGATAACTTACTAAGGAACACATGTGTGCCACGGAAAGGCTAATTTTTCTTCGCAAAAGTGAACATCGGCTGTTAAGTGGATATAAGTACTAACTAGCGATTGTTTTCTCTGATTTACGATACATTCCATATAATTTAATATTAACTTTTGATATAAAGTTTTAAAAATAGCATTGAACCTTCATACAATATGTATCAATGCACAAGTCATATTTCATCTTCTAAAGTTGTTTGACGTACGATTGAAAGCTCTTGCCCTACTGTGAGGTATTAATGCTGCCAATAGCGACAAAGGAACCAGATTAGAGACTTCAGTAGAATGGTACTCACGAAGATTCCTCTTCACAGCATATACAAATCTGTAAAAAATTAGAGCAATACTAAATTGATGAAAACAAAAAATAAATTTGCTGGGTGAATTTGTTCACTTCCCGTTGTGGCCAATTTACACGCTCAAAGCTTTGACCAGACTTAAGTTATATCGTTGAAAAGACAACATGATATTTTGCTCAAGAAATGTGCGGATTCACTAGACTACAAGACGTCAATCGACGAGCTGTCACATGAGAATGAGAGTTTCACTCTCATAAGCATCATTGGATGAATTACCATACAAGAGATCCCAGAGGGATCTTGCGCCCACACAAAGAAAGATCTATGTCTGACAATGGAAAGAGGGATCTTTTCCCTGCTTTTCAAATTTTTTCAAACACATGACATATAAAATTTGAGACAGATCGCTATTCCCCGTAACTTTCTAAGAAATAGTGGTAACAAACTTCAACAATGAAATCTAAGATGGCGGCCGGTTGGGCCATCTTGTTTACCGATCAGTCCCGAAAGGCATTATGCATCAGTCCTAAAAGGTACTATGCACAACTAGGGTACAAGGGGAACCTACACATAAAATTTGAGAAAGATCCCTTCAGTACTTTCTGAGAAATAGCGGTAACAAACTTTAACAATCAAAATCCAATATGGCCGTCGGTCGGCCATCTTGTTTACCGATCGGTCCCAATTAACAATATGCACAACTAGGGTCCTTGGGGAACCTTCATATGAAATTTGTAAACGATACCTTCAGTACTTTTTGAGAAATAGCGGTAACAAACTTTAACTATCAAAATCCAAGCCATCTTGTTGACCGATCGGTTCCAAAATGCAATATGCACAACTAGGGCCCTAGGGAAACCTATATATGAAATTTGAGAAAGATCCCTTCAGTACTTTTTGAGTAATAGCGGTAACAAACTTTAACTGTCAAAATCCAAGATGGCCACCTGTCGGCCATCTTGTTCACCGATCGGTCCCAAAATGTAATATGCACAACTAGGGTCCTAGGGGAACCTGTATATGAAATTTGAGAAAGATCCCTTCAGCACTTTTTGAGTAATAGCGGTAACAAACTTTAACTATCAAAATCCAAGATGGCCGCCTGTCGGCCATCTTGTTGACCGATCGGTCCCAAAATGCAATATGCACAACTAGGGTCCTAGGGGAACCTACATATGAAATTTGAGAAAGATCCCTTCAGTACTTTCTGAGAAATAGCGGTAACAAACTTTAACTATCAAAATCCAAGATGGCCGCCTGTCGGCCATCTTGTTGACCGTTCGGTCCCAAAATGCAATATGCACAACTAGGCCCTAGGGGAACCTATATATGAAAAATTTGAGAAAGATCTCTATAGTACTTTTTGAGAAAATAGCGGTAACAAACTTTAACTATCAAAATCCAAGATGGCTGCCTGTCGGCCATCTTGTTGAACGATCAGTCCCAAAATGCAATATGCACAACTAGAGTCTAGGGAAACCTGTACATAAAATTTGAGAAAGATCCCTTCAGCACTTTCTGAGAATTAGCGGTAACAAGAATTGTTAACGGACGGACGGACGACGGACGAAAGGCGATTTGAATAGCCCACCATCATAAATACATGGAATCTTTTAGATCAACATATTACTTACTCACAATCCATATCAATTTTCAAAACCAGACTTGATAAATTAACCACTTTTGAAAATGACGTAAGTACAATTTTTACTTATTGTTCACCTAGATTTATAAATATTTTATTTTGTCAGCTTAGACATGGAGTCAGTAATCTAAATTCTGACAGATTTAATGTCTAATTGAAAGTGCCCAATGCAATTGTGGCTACCAAAACGAAAACATTAATTTTTTTTCTTCTGTCCACTCTTTCATCAATACATGTACCGCCATTACTTATTTTTAATCTTCAATAGGATTGGCTACATATCTGCCAATATTTTAACAAAATGTAGTTTAATACTTTCCGACGAAGACAAATAAATTCGTCTTAGACATGTGAGACAATTGTATCAAAATTTATTATTGAATCAAATCGACACATGTAAACTTTCTTAACATCTTAAATTATCCTCTTTTAACCGACTCCAGACACTTTATTGTTGACATTGCTAATCATTTCAATCTAAACTAAACTATTGACACCTGGTGATATCCAATTAACTTTTGACGAAAATCAATTCATCCTTTCTAATGTGAATAATTATATTTCTGCCACTAACAGATTCAATTAATTTTAGCTATCCTATTAAATTTGTTATTTAGTTATATACTTACTATACATATACTTATTTATGAATATCGTATGTTAAACTTATTGAAGTATTTTTAATCTTATATCATTAATCCATGAATCTGAGTAAAGTTACACTATGTGTGTAGTGTGAGAGAGAGGGGTATGTATAGGAGTGTTACTGTATATATTCATTTACAATAATCCTATAATATTGTCCATCTATGTATGTAAATATGTATTCAATGTAATCTCCGGGAGGGGAGAAGACTTATATAGGCTTGCCTGTTGTCTGATCCTTTTGTTATTAATAAAATATGTCAATGAAATATTATGTTAATTAGCTCATATATGTATTATTGCTAGAAATGGAAGAAGTATGTATGAAGGTGTATATGTGTTTGTTTATTTTAATCAATTTCTAGTACGAAACCTTAATTTGATATTCAACTATCAACAGATATATATAATATATTTATAGAAATAATTCATCTAAATCTTAGATAATAGTACATAATTTAACAATGTATTATTGTACCGGATGCAGGAAACGATCAACAAAGGCACTACCTGCCTGTTATCTAATCCTTTTGTTTTCAATGAAATATTTTGAATTGAAGAGTTAAATCCTTTAAAATCGCTGCAATGATTCTAACAAATTTTGACCAGAAACATCCGTGGGGAAAAGAGCTGCAGTGTCTCTGACGTGGACC